>NC_042615.1:832130131-832320970 GCF_901001135.1 Rhinatrema bivittatum
TAATGAGGCGGGAGTAAATTTGCTTGTGTAAGAGAGAGGCGGGCGGGGGTGTTTCAGAGCGGTGCTGATTTATAACCCTCAGACATACATGTGCAAGTAGTGGTGCGGGAGTAAATTTGCTTGTGTAAGAGAGAGGCGGGCGGGGGTGTTTCAGAGCGGCGCTGATTTATAACCCTCAGACGTACACGTGCAAGTAGTGGTGCGGGAGTAAATTTGCTTGTGTAAGAGAGAGGCGGGCGGGGGTGTTTCAGAGCGGTGCTGATTTATAACCCTCAGACGTACACGTGCAAGTAGTGGTGCGTGAGTAAATTTGCTTGTGTAAGAGAGAGGCGGGCGGGGGTGTTTCAGAGCGGTGCTGATTTATAACCCTCAGACGTACACGTGCAAGTAATGGTGCGTGAGTAAATTTGCTTGTGTAAGAGAGAGGCGGGCGGGGGTGTTTCAGAGCGGTGCTGATTTATAACCCTCAGACGTACACGCGCAAGTAGTGGTGCGGGAGTAAATTTGCTTGTGTAAGAGAGAGGCGGGCGGGGGTGTTTCAGAGCGGTGCTGATTTATAACCCTCAGACGTACACGCGCAAGTAGTGGTGCGGGAGTAAATTTGCTTGTGTAAGAGAGAGGCGGGCGGGGGTGTTTCAGAGCGGTGCTGATTTATAACCCTCAGACGTACACGTGCAAGTAATGGTGCGTGAGTAAATTTGCTTGTGTAAGAGAGAGGCGGGCGGGGGTGTTTCAGAGCGGTGCTGATTATAACCCTCAGACGTACACGCGCAAGTAGTGGTGCGGGAGTAAATTTGCTTGTGTAAGAGAGAGGCGGGCGGGGGTGTTTCAGAGCGGTGCTGATTTATAACCCTCAGACGTACACGCGCAAGTAGTGGTGCGGGAGTAAATTTGCTTGTGTAAGAGAGAGGCGGGCGGGGGTGTTTCAGAGCGGCGCTGATTTATAACCCTCAGACATACACGTGCAAGTAGTGGAGCGGGAGTAAATTTGCTTGTGTAAGAGAGAGGCGGGCGGGGGTGTTTCAGAGCGGCGCTGATTTATAAACCTCAGACGTACACGTGCAAGTAGTGGTGCGGGAGTAAATTTGCTTGTGTAAGAGAGAGGCGGGCGGGGTGTTTCAGAGCGGTGCTGATTTATAACCCTCAGACGTACACGCGCAGGTAATGAGGCGGGAGTAAATTTGCTTGTGTAAGAGAGAGGCGGGCGGGGGTGTTTCAGAGCGGTGCTGATTTATAACCCTCAGACATACATGTGCAAGTAGTGGTGCGGGAGTAAATTTGCTTGTGTAAGAGAGAGGCGGGCGGGGGTGTTTCAGAGTGGCGCTGATTTATAACCCTCAGACATACACGTGCAAGTTGTGGTGCGTGAGTAAATTTGCTTGTGTAAGAGAGAGGCGGGCGGGGTGTTTCAGAGCGGTGCTGATTTATAACCCTCAGACATACACGTGCAAGTAATGGTGCGGGAGTAAATTTGCTTGTGTAAGAGAGAGGCGGGTGGGGGTGTTTCAGAGCGGCGCTGATTTATAACCCTCAGACGTACACGTGCAAGTAATGGTGCGGGAGTAAATTTGCTTGTGTAAGAGAGAGGCGGGTGGGGGTGTTTCAGAGCGGTGCTGATTTATAACCCTCAGACGTACACGTGCAAGTAGTGGTGCGGGAGTAAATTTGCTTGTATAAGAGAGAGGCGGGCGGGGGTGTTTCAGAGCGGTGCTGATTTATAACCCTCAGACGTACACGTGCAAGTAGTGGTGCGGGAGTAAATTTGCTTGTGTAAGAGAGAGGCGGGCGGGGGTGTTTCAGAGCGGCGCTCATTTATAACCCTCAGACGTACACGTGCAAGTAATGGTGCGGGAGTAAATTTGCTTGTGTAAGAGAGAGGCAGGCGGGGTGTTTCAGAGCGGTGCTGATTTATAACCCTCAGACGTACACGCGCAGGTATTGAGGCGGGAGTAAATTTGCTTGTGTAAGAGAGAGGCGGGCGGGGGTGTTTCAGAGCGGTGCTGATTTATAACCCTCAGACATACATGTGCAAGTAGTGGTGCGGGAGTAAATTTGCTTGTGTAAGAGAGAGGCGGGCGGGGGTGTTTCAGAGTGGCGCTGATTTATAACCCTCAGACGTACACGTGCAAGTAGTGGTGCGGGAGTAAATTTGCTTGTGTAAGAGAGAGGCGGGCGGGGTGTTTCAGAGCGGTGCTGATTTATAACCCTCAGACGTACACGTGCAAGTAATGGTGCGTGAGTAAATTTGCTTGTGTAAGAGAGAGGCGGGCGGGGGTGTTTCAGAGCGGTGCTGATTTATAACCCTCAGACGTACACGCGCAAGTAGTGGTGCGGGAGTAAATTTGCTTGTGTAAGAGAGAGGCGGGCGGGGGTGTTTCAGAGCGGTGCTGATTTATAACCCTCAGACGTACACGCGCAAGTAGTGGTGCGGGAGTAAATTTGCTTGTGTAAGAGAGAGGCGGGCGGGGGTGTTTCAGAGCGGCGCTGATTTATAACCCTCAGACATACACGTGCAAGTAGTGGTGCGGGAGTAAATTTGCTTGTGTAAGAGAGAGGCGGGCGGGGGTGTTTCAGAGCGGTGCTGATTTATAACCCTCAGACGTACACGTGCAAGTAGTGGTGCGGGAGTAAATTTGCTTGTGTAAGAGAGAGGCGGGCGGGGGTGTTTCAGAGCGGCGCTGATTTATAAACCTCAGACGTACACGTGCAAGTAGTGGTGCGGGAGTAAATTTGCTTGTGTAAGAGAGAGGCGGGCGGGGTGTTTCAGAGCGGTGCTGATTTATAACCCTCAGACGTACACGCGCAGGTAATGAGGCGGGAGTAAATTTGCTTGTGTAAGAGAGAGGCGGGCGGGGGTGTTTCAGAGCGGTGCTGTTTTATATCCTGCGCTAATTATCAGAGAAGACTTTATAGGCGATCACAGACTGGGGCGAGTGCAGGATGAAGAACCAGGGGGGTCTCGATGACCTAGAAAGATACTGGGAAAACTGGTGAACTAATTGGTAAAACTGGTTATTTCCTTCACAGGCGCAGGTTATAAAATGTGATTTGCATATGTAAAAGGCTGACAGCGCTAAGGAAAATACGCCGGTTACATTACCTTGTGCAAATGATTAAAATCAGGGACACAAACGCATGCGCATACAGATGTCATCCACTTATCCACATACATTTTGACTTAGCCAGATAAGCTCTGTTTTTCTTTTACTTATCCGGCTGCCTTACTTAGCTGGATAAATCTTAAGCAGTGCTACTGCGCCGGATATTTCTCACCACTTAGCAGGATCATTCAAAACCTATGAAGCTAGGTTTAAAATACATGCCGCACGGTTTCTGATAAGGTAACATGTTGGGTAGATTTACGCACATTTTGCTCATTCGTGCACATGATATAAAACACACGTGCGTACGCGGTGCTCGTCCATACAGCCGCATATATGGGCGCACTTGTGCATGTTTTAAAATTATTCTGTTAGAGGTGAATTATAAAAGCCCAGCACACATATCAGTTGATTTTATATTCAGATCTTTTTTTTTTTTTTTTTTATTTGAAACTTTGTTTAGTTTGGAAGAAAATTTAATAAAAAAAAACATCTGATTATAAAATCATGAGTGAGGTGAACAGGTAAAAAGGGAACTGTTAATCCTTTCAGATAGTAATAGGACTAGATGTTACTCCATGAAGTTAATAGGTAGCACATTTAAAACAAACAGGAGAAAGCATTTTCTCACTCAGCACACAGGCAGGGGAAGTGGTGAAAGCAGTTAGCATTGCTGCGATTAATAATGGTATGGACAAGTCCCTGGAGGAAACGTCCATGCATCACTAAAAGCCGTGCAGATTTGGAAAAGCCACGACGGATTGGGATCCTGCTGCGCACTTGTGACCTGGACTGGCCACTCTCAGAGACAAGATGCTGTGCTTGATGGATCCTTGGTCTGACGCAGTATGGCCTTTTTTAATTTTCTTATTGAAACACCTCTGTAAGTATCAAATTAAAAACCAAGGTAATTTGTACATTTATAAAAAACGGAATCAGATTGTTGTGTTTCTTAAAAATAGAAGTTTAGGAGTCAGTGCCTTAATTTTTACCCAAAGTTCATGTGAGAATATAACTGCTTTATTCTGTGACTGTAAAATCAAGTTATTAACTGGGATTATAGTGTAGAAACAGAGAAACACAGAAGAGGGTGACAGATAATGTCCAGAGGGAGCATCTAGTCTGCACCGTTTATATCCTAGAAGAATAGGGAGAGGCCTCTGCCCATGTGCTGTCACTTTCTCCAGGCAGAAGAGGAATAACGTTCCCGGTAACATCTCGTTCAATTACCCGGTAAAGAATACAGGGAAAACACATTCTACTTTATACATTCCTTAGACACGAGCTGGGGCATTGTCTGAATCCAGGACAGATTCCCGTCTGAAGTTTATGAACGGCCGGATGGTTTATCCTTTTACTTGGCCGGGTGGTTTCACCGGATATGAAGGTGCCTTTCTGCCTTGAGTCGATGGCCGTTTTCCATTGTAGTGGTTTATTCTTTGTTTTCCAGGGCTTTGTTGTTGTATTTATCCTCTGTGGTTTTCTGGTGTTTATTGTTTTATGTGGGTGGTTTGTGTGCTATTGATGATGTGCATTTTTATTTTATGATACGCCTTGAACAGGCTTATGGTATAGGAGTGGAATAGAAGCCTTTTAAACAAATAAATAAATAAATGTATCTTCTCCCGAGCTTTCCTCTCCCCTTCTCCTCAGCACGAAAAACTCAATTTCTTACCTCTGAAGGGTGAGGGGATGTCTGCTGTACCCGTAAACCAGCCCTTATCCCCCGTCAGCTGGGGAGCTGACGCCACGTCATTCGGCATCGGCGCTGTCCCTAGAGGGAGTGTCCTCCTCCGTCCATGCTCGGAGCCCCCAGCAATCCTCTGGGGCACCTCTGCGGTCAGCCTCTGGCTGTATTTCTTCCTCACAGCTCCTCCTCCTCTGCTTTGGTTCTGCTCTAGAGGAGCCCGATTCTTGGCAGAGGGTAGTGTGGACAGGTGGGAAGCCTGGGAAATTCAACAACAACATACTGTACACATAAGATATAAAGTTAGTCATTCCTTTAAGATTTATCTGTATATCCCAGCTGTGCGGTATCTTCTAGAAGCAGGGAGATTCTGGATTCTCTGCAAGCAGAACTGTTCTGTCAATTGGTAAAGGAACCCACACGGGAGGGGGCGATACTGGACCTGGTGCTTACCGGCGGGGACAGGATTTCTGATGTGGTAGTGAATGATCACCTGGGATCCAGTGACCACAGGATGGTGCGGTTCAATATTAGGGCACAAGAGATGAAGGTTCATTCTAAGGCGAGGGTCCTAGACTTCAGGAACACTAAATGGGGGAGAACCTCAAGGAGTCGTTACCTGGATGGGAAAATCTGTGGGACGTAGAAGGGCAGTGGGAAAAACTAAAAGGAGATATCATAAGGGCAACTAACCTATTTGTTAGGAATGTAAATAAAGGGGAGAGGAAAAAAAGAGACCAGCTACTTCATTAGAAAATCATAAGGGGGAAAAGGTTCGCATTCATAAGGTGCAAGAGATCACAGAAAGAGGAAGACAGGCGGCAATGTCTAGAGAAGCCGGGAAAGGAGTCTGGAAATACAAAACTTCAAGTGGAAAAAAATAGCAAATATGATAAAATTGGGGGGGGGGGGGGATAATACTATAGATAGGTTAGTGATAGAAGGAAGAGCAAAAGTGGTAGTGTGAGACTCAACAGGGAAGGGGAGGAATACAAGGACAAGTTAATTTTCAAAGGGCCGCACAAAAAACCACGGGATACGCGTGGGGATGAGCCTTGCGTGCACAACACGCGTTTCAGAACCGGCCCGGCCACTCACATAACCCCTGTTACGTGCAGAAGTGCTGATGGGTGGGCCGGAGACGTGGTCGGGGCGGGGCAGGACGGAGGCTGCCCCGGGGAAGTGCGCGCTGGCAGCCGGCCGGCACACGGAAAACACTTCTGCTCCAGAGGAGCAATAAGTAGTCAAATAAAAACATTTGGGGTAGCTAGGCAGGGGTTAGGGGTCAGGGTGGTGAGAGGAAAGGGAAGGAAGGTTGGGGGGGGTAGGGATGGAACTGGGAAAAGGCTGATCGTGTTGCTGCGCATAATTTGGAAGTTCCCACCCTGCACGTGCGAGCTGCGGTGCACCCACACATGCACGTGCAGATGTTAAAATCCAGAGCGCACGCGTGCGCGGACATTGGATTTTATAACATGCGCGTGCTGGCGTGCACGTTCACGTGTGCACGCCCGGAACTGTGAGCACATGGACGCGCGAGCGTGGTTTTGAAAATCGACCCCGTTGGCTGACAAAGAAAAATTAAAATTGCTTAACAAACTTTTCTGTTCGGTGTGCACTGTGGAAAGTCATTAGCAGGGCCACGATAAATGAAGATAAATAGGATTGATCTCAAACATGTTCTGAAAAGCATGTTCGTGAGTAGCTGACTGTTGCGCCCGTCGGTCTCAGACGGCTTCGACCCTTGTGCCTCACCTTTTTCTCTGCTCTCCCCGCTAGCCTTGGGAAGATGGCCACCGCCGCGTCTGCAAGCCGCTCTCTCCGGCGTCCCCGGAACGGCTATGGCGTTGCCTCCCGCCATGTTCCTCCCAAGGGCCTCCAAGGGTGCACGCGTGCGCTACCCACGTCTTTATTCCAGCTATGGCGCGAACCTCGGGGGCGTCCCCCTCGAGTGACGTCACAACATCCGGGTATTTAGCCTTCACTTGTTTACTATCTCGTTGAGTTAGCAAGGATTGGATTTGTCCGGTCTACGCTGCTCTGCTGCTTCCTGCTGCCCCTGGAAGCTCTACCTTACCCTTTGGGATATTCTCTAACCCGGGTACCCGTTCCTCGGGGGCCCTCTGCTTTCCTTGCAGGTGCCTTATTGGGATCAGGTACTCGCTCCTCGAGGGCCTGCTCTCCCTGCATCGGTGCCGGTTACCATCTACTTCAGCCTGGTGGAATCGCCAACCTCACAGCCTCCATCTAGTGAGTTATCTCATTCTATCTCAGCCACAGCCTTGCCGTGCTGGGAAACCTACACCGGGATCTCCCTATACCTACTTGGTGAGATGGGTCCCCTCTGCCGAGGGTCCCGGGACTGCTACCTCTGGATCGCCTCACTACTGCCACCTCTGGTGGTTTCCATCAAGCTGTATAATAAAAGATCTAACTCTGTGTTTGTGCGTCCCGAGTCTAGCCCAGTACTGTGGCTCCTCCCCCTGGGCGTGGTCATCTGCCCCGGTCCCCAGGGATCCACCCAAACACCGCTAACTCATAACACTGACTAAACCATGCAGATAAAGGACAGGACACATCCACAGTTATCAAGGGAAGTTAGACAGGTTCTGGCAGCAATTCTGGGTGACTTTTTCAATACTTCTGAGGAGGCAGGAGTAGTTCCAGAGGAGGGGTGGGTTCATAATCACTCAAGTGGAAGTCAGCAAATTAATGGAATGAGGATAATGCAGTTTCTGCAATCTCATGGATTACAAGATCCACAGCAGACAAATCTGGTCAGAGAAATCTGAACAATTTCTTTACATTTCCCTGATCCAACCAAAGAGTTGGACCAGGGAAAATCACTAGATGTAGTATTCATGGATTTCAATAAGGCCTTTGACACGGTTCCACAAAGGCGACTTATAAATTCATTTATTTAAATTGATATCCTGTTTCTCAGGCACTTCAAAGCAGATTACATTCAGGTACTGAATGTATTTGCCTGTCCCCGCATTCTAACGGCCAAATGCACGCTAATTAGCTCATTACTACCCTAAACAATGCTAATGCTTGTAAAAAAAAAAATCTTTTATATTTTTCTTTTATTTAAACTTTATTCCAATTCTTTACCTTTTCTTTTCGCTTGTTAATAATTTTAATTAGAAATGTTCTTTGTATTAGACTATGGAAATGTATTTCCTGCTATTCTGTTTAATGTAAACCGGTATGATTTACATCGGATGTAAGAATGTCGGTATATAAAAATAAAAAATAAATAAATAAATAATCAAATAACACAGTTTGCCGATAAATTTGCAAGCTGATTTATTTACATAGTAACATAGTATTGTTGGCAGAAGACCACCAAATGGTCCATCCAGTCTGCCCAGCAAACTTCCTATGGCAGCAACTGCCGCTCCGTGCAAGTTACCCCCCCTTTATGTTAAGGGTAGTAACTGCCGCTCCGTGCAAGTTACCCCCCCTTTATGTTAAGGGTAGTAACTGCCGCTCCGTGCAAGTTACCCCCCCTTTATGTTAAGGATAGTAACTGCCGCTCCGTGCAGGTTACCCCCCCTTTATGTTAAGGATAGTAACTGCCGCTCCGTGCAAGTTACCCCCCCTTTATGTTAAGGGTAGTAACTGCCGCTCCGTGCAAGTTACCCCCCTTTATGTTAAGGGTAGTAACTGCCGCTCCGTGCAAGTTACCTCCATGCCTTCTGTTAAGGGTAGTAACTGCTGCTCCGTGCAGGTTACCCCCATGCCTTCTGTTAAGGGTAGTAACTGCCGCTCCGTGCAGGTTACCCCCCCCTTTATGTTAAGGATAGTAACTGCCGCTCCATGCAAGTTACCCCCCCTTTATGTTAAGGATAGTAACTGCCGCTCCGTGCAGGTTACACCCACTTTATGTTAAGGATAGTAACTGCCGCTCCGTGCAGGTTACACCCACTTTATGTTCAGGATAGTAACTGCCGCTCCGTGCAGGTTACACCCACTTTATGTTAAGGATAGTAACTGCCGCTCCATGCAGGTTACCCCCCCCCCCCCCCTTTATGTTAAGGATAGTAACTGCCGCTCCGTGCAGGTTACCCCCACTTTATGTTAAGGATAGTAACTGCCGCTCCGTGCAAGTTACCCCCCCTTTATGTTAAGGATAGTAATACTTGCAAGAAAGACCAAGCAACTGTCAAACATATAACAAAATGACTGCAACATTTTAACATGGTGCGCAGCCTTCCTGATAAGTCAGACAATGCTGCTTGAATGTTTTTTGCATTTGGACTTGGCTGTAGAAGTTTTATTCCCCAATGTCAGCGCACCAGTACCGCAGATTGTAAAAGTTGGAGTCCGTCCAGAGAAGGGCAACAAAAATGGTGGGAGGGTCTCCATCAAATGACTTATGAGGAGAGGCTGAAGGATCTGAATATGTACATCCTGGAGGAGGGGAGGTGGAGGTGAGCTAGGATACAGACCTTCAGATACCTGAAAGGTTTTAATGATGCACAATCGACAAATCATTTCCATTGGAAAGGAATCAGTAGAACTAGGGTTCATGTAATGAAACTCCAGGGAGGACGACTCAGAACCAGTGTCAGGAAATATTTCTTCACAGAGAGGGTGGTGGATGCCTGGAAGGCCCTGCTGGAGGAGGTGATGAAGACAAAAAACGGCGAAAGAGCATAGGATAAACACTGTGGATCCCTAAAGGCGAGAGGATGGAAATGAAGAAAAGAGTGCATGGGGGTAATTTGCTGATGTGACAGATACTACCCTTGACCAAAAAGCCTTCATACTGTTGATGCAACTCCATCATTGCTCTCTGCTTTAACAGCAGGGGGAAAAGAGGAATTAGATTCAGACAGTAACCAACAAGGACATTGAATTGCACAGTCTGGGAAAGGAAATCAGCATGGGGGTAACTTGCTGATGCAGCTGTTACTGCCCTTATCCAAGAAGCCCCTTTCAAGGTAGCCTGGGTGCACATGTGCTCGCCTAGGGGGAGGCCCGCCGGGGAGCTGGAACATCTGCGGAGGAGCCGGGAGCAGCGGGAGCGGCCCGAGCACGGAGGCGGCTACCCACGGCCGCAAGAGAGTTGGAACCAGGCACTGGAGCAGGCAAACGGGGGCAAGTGGGCCCGACCGCGGCCGGCACACGCAACAACTCCAACGTTGATCTCTGCTTCAACGGCAAGAGGTAACAGACAGCAGCCAAGGGCCTCGACTTTGATGGTTTGGGAAACTAGATATGGGGGTAACTTGTACGGCGCGGCAGATGCCACCCCCTGATGCTTCCGTTCTGGAGGAGACCTGTACGACGCGGCAGAGGCCACCATAAGCTTGCTAGGCAGACTGGATGGACTGTTTGGTCCTTTTCTGCCGTCATTTTCTATGTTTCTATGCTTTCAAAATCCAATATTTTGCCCCGCTGTCAAAGCGGAGAGCGAGGCTGCAGTTGTATCTAAATCATCGAGGCTAAATGTTAAGTGGAGCAATCCCCCCGTGTCTTCTGTTAAGGATACGAACTGTCGCCCCGTGCAGGTTAACCTCATGTACCCTTTCCTTCATTATTATCCACCAAGCCGTTAGGGACCCCATGTTTGTCCCATGCCCTTCTGAATCTGTTTACTGTTTTCTCCTCACCCCCTCCCTCCGGAAGGCATTCACCACCCTCTCCGTGAAGAAATATTTCCTGCTGTTGGTTCCGAGTCGTCCTCCCTGGAGTTTCGTTTCGTGACCCCCTAGTTGTACAGTTTTCTTCCTATGGAAAAGGTTCAAAGTTTGTGCATCGTTAAATCCTTTTAGGTATCTGAAGATTTGTCTCGTATCCCCCCCTGCACCTCCTCTCTTCTGGGGTTTACGTTTGCAGACCCTTCAGCCTCTCCTCTCAAGTCTTCCCATGCAGAGCCCACATCACTTGCTTTGACCGCCCCCGTCCGGTCCATATTCTGTTTGAGATGTGGGCTCCAGAATGAAACTCGGTGCTCCGCGTGACCAGGAGGCGTAGCTGATTTCTCGCAGGCGCATTGCGGCATCAACGCACATCCTGAGGCACCTGCAGCCTCACCTTAAAAAGGGCCACTCGGCCCCCAGAATGCCCCTCATGTAACTTTAAAAGCTGTGGGGGTCTGCTGAGAACCCCCCCCCCCATTCCACCCTCCACTGCCCTCGCAGGCGGCTGTTGCTGCGAACAGAAAAAATAAACGCTCTTTAAAGTCACAGTGAAGCCCCAGCCTCACCCTGCGACCCCACTCCTTCACCCGAAAATCTGGCCCGGGATCGCTAAAAGCCAGAGGAAAGGGCGCGTGCGGCAGCAGCTCCTTCCCCCAACACCAGGCCCCACACCACGTAGCCTTCATGCTTTACGTGCAAGGGGAAAAAGTGAAATCGGATTCAGACGAGAGCCAATGCTGGGCCCCGACTTCTACGGTCCGGGCTGCTGATAGGCGGACATTAGGGATAAAGCACAGGACGGCTTCAACGGCCAAGTCCAAAAGCAAAGCACTTTCAGGCTGCATCGTCTGAATTCCCAAAGGCGGCTCTCTCTGTAAAAATGTAGTAATTTTGTTATGGGTTTGATAGTTACTTGATTTTGATTGTAAATATTACTACCCATAATATAAAGGTTAGGCATAACCTAGACAGAGAGGTAATTACTACGCTTAACATAAGGCAAGGTGAACCTATACAGAGTGGAAGTTTCTACCCCTAACAAAATGCATGGGGTAACCTGCATGGAGCGGCAGTTACTATCCTTAACAGAAGGCATGGGGTAACCTGCACGTAGCAGCAGTTACTACCCTTAACAGAAGGCATGGGGGTAACCTGCACGGAGCGGCAGTTACTACCCTTAACAGAAGGCATGGGGGTAACCTGCACGGAGCGGCAGTTACTACCCTTAACAGAAGGCATGGGGGTAACCTGCACGGAGCGGCAGTTACTACCCTTAACAGAAGGCATGGGGTAACCTGCACGTAGCAGCAGTTACTACCCTTAACAGAAGGCATGGGGGTAACCTGCATGGAGCGGCAGTTACTGCCCTTAACAGAAAGCATGGGGGTAACCTGCACGGAGCGGCAGTTACTACCCTTAACAGAAGACATGGGGTTAACCTACACAGAGAGGCAGTTACTACCCTTAAGAGAAGGCATGGGGGTAACCTGCATGGAGCAGCAGTTACTACCCTTAACAGAAGGCATGGGGGTAACCTGCACGGAGCAGCAGTTACTGCCCTTAAAAGAAGGCATGGGGGTAACCTGCACGGAGCAGCAGTTACTACCCTTAATAGAAGGCATGGGGGTAACCTGCACGGAGCGGTAGTTACTACTCTTAACAGAAGGCATGGAGGTAACTTGCAAGGAGCGGCAGTTACTACCCTTAACAGAAGGCATGGGGGTAACCTGCACGGAGCGGCAGTTACTACCCTTAACAGAAGGCATGGGGGTAACCACGGAGCGGCAGTTACTACCCTTAACAGAAGGCATGGGGGTAACCTGCACGGAGCGGCAGTTACTACCCTTAACAGAAGGCATGGGGGTAACCTGCACGGAGCGGCAGTTACTACCCTTAACAGAAGGCATGGGGGTAACCTGCACGGAGCGGCAGTTACTACCCTTAACAGAAGGCATGGGGGTAACCTGCACGGAGCGGCAGTTACTACCCTTAACAGAAGGCATGGGGGTAACCTGCACGGAGCGGCAGTTACTACCCTTAACAGAAGGCATGGGGGTAACCTGCACGGAGCGGCAGTTACTACCCTTAACAGAAGGCATGGGGGTAACCTGCACGGAGCGGCAGTTACTACCCTTAACAGAAGGCATGGGGTAACCTGCACGGAGCGGCAGTTACTACCCTTAACAGAAGGCATGGGGGTAACCTGCACGGAGCGGCAGTTACTACCCTTAACAGAAGGCATGGGGTAACCTGCACGGAGCGGCAGTTACTACCCTTAACAGAAGGCATGGGGTAACCTGCACGGAGCGGCAGTTACTACCCTTAACAGAAGGCATGGGGGTAACCTGCACGGAGCGGCAGTTACTACCCTTAACAGAAGGCATGGGGTTAACCTACACAGAGAGGCAGTTACTACCCTTAAGAGAAGGCATGGGGGTAACCTGCATGGAGCAGCAGTTACTACCACAAGAATCTTGCTGGGCAGACTGGATGGCCCATTTTATCTTTTTCTGCCATTATTACTATGGGGCCGATGCAATATGGTGCGCAGAGCCGAGCGCACTCTTAAACGAGCAGTTGGACGCTGGTAGAATAGGCGCTAATCAATCCCCTAATGCAATAAGGGAATTAGCGCCTATTTAACGCGCGTCTAACGCGGAGTGAATGCAATAGCGCTCTTCACATGCAAATGCACGTGAATGAGGCTATTAGGCATTCACTCCTCATGGAAAAAGAAAAATGTGCGTCTCCGATGCACATTTAACTGTCATCTATTAACACCAGCCAGGAGCAGGCGTTAATAGACGTGCGCATAGAAAAAAACGAATAAAAATACAACGAAATAAAAGGAAAAAGCACATTTGACGATAAGGCCTATCACAAAAACCAATGACGAGTTTATTGGCGTCTGATTTCGTTACCGGCGAAAAGCGACTGCACAAACATTGACTACTGTAATGCACTACTACTCGGTCTCCCCGCCTCTTCCACTAAACCTCTACAGATGCTACAAAATGCAGCGGCTAGGATCCTTACAAACTCACGTCGTAAGGACCACATGACTCCATTCCTAAAAATCCTACTCTGGCTTCCCATCCACTATAGAATACTTTTCAAGACTCTTACTATTATCCACAAATCGGTCTACCAGCAATCCTCGCTCCAA
This sequence comes from Rhinatrema bivittatum, assembly GCF_901001135.1. Taxonomy (NCBI): domain Eukaryota; kingdom Metazoa; phylum Chordata; class Amphibia; order Gymnophiona; family Rhinatrematidae; genus Rhinatrema; species Rhinatrema bivittatum. The sequence continues at coordinate 832,143,737 of NC_042615.1, forward strand.
CTCTCCATCCCTCTCGAATTTCACGCCTCCACAAGGCCGATCAGATCAGCATACAAAGGCTCTCTCCAGGCTCCCCCAAGCAAATCCTTGGTCCACAGCTCCATTCATAAACGAGCACTTTCGACAGCGGGTCCGCTCCATTGGAATTCTCTTCCCCCAGATCTACGCCAGGAACAATGCCATCTATCCTTCAGAAAGAAACTGAAAACCTGGCTGTTCGCCCAAGCTTACAGCTGAAGAAGCCTCTCTCAACCTTTATTAACTCTCTCACATTCCCCCCCCCCCCCCCCCCCCCCCGTTACCTCCCCTGCCCTTCCTTCCTCTGGAAATGTTTTGCTAACATCTGCCTAAGATAAATCTCCAGCCGAATTCAGCAACCTTATGTTAATCTCCATATGTCTCGTTACCATTTTGGTACTCTCCAGTTGTATTAGTTTGAAATCTTTCCTTTCTTCCAAAGCCCATGTTTATGCTCCCTGTTCAATGTAACTTTTACCTTCTATATATTGTTAATTGGTTTCCCCTAGTTCCATTGTAAACCGGAACGATAAGACCGCGTCCTGAGCATCGGTATATTAAAAGAATTTAAATAAAAAAACAAAGCACAAAACACTGGGGAGTCCTTTCTCCCTCACACAGGAAGATTAACAGCCCCGCATCTCTCCTGCGCCAGGGAAACTCCTCACATAGTTTGGAGCCAGCATTGTTGTGCCTACAGATTTCTGGCAATCTCCAGGAGTCTTGCATAACTGCAGAAACCGGTTTGCTGCCTGTTGCATCACCGAGCTCTCATTCCCTAATCGTAGACTAACCTGAAATTCACCGTCCCACCTCACCAGCCTGGAGCTCTCTCTTGCGCCAGAAAGGCTCTCTCTCTCCCTAACGTCAGACCGATGCTTTTAAATCTGGGGCCCGTGCCTTGCTTTTCGCGACCGCTAAAAACCAACGCCGGGTTTATCGGCCTCTGTTTCCCTTACTGCCCCCTAGGGCGGTCACGAAAACCGTTTGGGTTTGAGTTTGCAGGGACGCATCCTTGCTAATGCGACCCCCTAATTTAAATATTGCATGGCAGCCCCCATGCACGCGTTAAGAGGATGGGCGCTTCCTGCGCTCCTTTCTTGCATCGGCCCCTATGTTATCCCCTGTTGGAGGAGAGCAGCAGCAGCAGCACTGGGGCTGCTTTACTCATCTTCTGCCATCGGTGGCAGGAAGAGGACAGGAACAGCGGCAGCACTCGGGCTGCTTCCTCCTCCGGTGCCACCTGCAGCTTTTATCTGCGGGGGCCTCTTCTTGTGACTCCTCCCCGTGCTCGGGCTGTCCTGCTTTGCTTGCAACCCCACCCCCTCCTGCTGATTGGTTGGAAGAAGACGCAGCCCAACCTGCTGGTGGCTGCTCGCCTCCTCTTCCTGCTGCCCAATCACCAGAAGGAGGAGGAGTCACGAGCAGGCCAGCCTTGCAACAGTGGAAGGGGGTGCGAGGAGTCACAGGTCACAAGCAGGGTCTCCCATGGCAATTCTGCAGGCCCCGGTCAAATCCGTGGGTCCTTCCTGCAGCTGTGGCATCATGGGAGGCTGGAGGGCCTGACCATCTCAGTCCCTCGCTGCTAGCTGTACCTCCCCTACTTCTGGAAGTTTCCATGTTAGTCAGCGGTGCTAGGATTTCTCTAGCAATAGCAGGTTCCGAGGAGTAGGGATCTCTCAGAAGAGTCGTGAAGGGTCCAGGCCCCTAAAGGCGGCTTCCTTCTTGGGACTCCTGGAGTCATCCATGTCAGGGCTGTGGCTCTTGGAAGGGAGGAACGTTTCTTTTCCTCTTCCATCTCTGAAGCGATGCGGATTCGGCGGTGTCCAGACGCGAGAGGTTCCCGCCTTGGCAGGGTGATGGGAGCAGCAGGCACCCTCGTCGGGTTGAGCTTCATTCCCCTCAGTGCTGGGAGCAGAAGATTTTCCGGCCTTGCAAGGTTTTCAGAGGCAGAGCTAGGAGGCTTCTCTCCAGTTCTACCTCAGCAGTCGAGTGCTTTTTCCGACGGTGCTGAGGTTATTCCCGTATAAGGATTGGGCTTCTCCTTCTGCCCTGGACTGAAATGTCACTTTTCAGTCAGACCCGCTCTTGGGTTGGAAGACAGAACTCGGAGTGGGGCCTGGTTTTCTGATCTCCTGTAGGGTCTCACCGGCTCAGCCTGCCCCCCCCCCCCCATCACAGAATCTGCATCTCCAGCCCTGCGAGGAGTGGATCAGGGCTCAGCGGGGCTTGCAGAGGAGGGGAAGGGAGTTTTCCCCGATGGTAACAGCCTTGCACCTGCTTCCAGCCTCGCCTGGAGTCGTCTTCCCGAGTAGCTGCATCAGGATCCCTGTTCGGCCGTATTCAAACCCAGCCTAAAAATTCACCTTTTGGAAGCTGCTTTCAAATCTTAACCCCTGCTTTTCCTTAGCAGGGCCTTGTAGGTTTTAACCCTTCTCCATGGTAAATGAAATTCCCAAAATATTTATCCTGTGCGTTTGTCTTGTAAGCTGCAGGGAGTCTCTCTGGTGTGTACCTGTGCTGTGCATCTCTCATAGCGCTCTACAAATGGTAAGAGGGAGGAGTAGGAGTAGTAGGAGTAGCAGTAGGAGTAGGAGTAGTAGTAGGATTAGTAAAGACTCTGATGGCTCCCAACCTGTCTGAAAAGATATCTTTGAAAGATTACTGCCAGAATCTTTGGAAAAGCCACGAGGCACAAATTGTGCTCTTGCTGCAATCCCCCGAGTCCTGGTTTATTAATCCTCCTTTACTACTCATAAGTCTTTCTTCCTTTGAATATTCATAGCCTTCTCAGCAAGCTCGGGCTCATGGGCCTTAGAATGACTTCTTCTAGCTGCCCGGAAATAGGCTGAATTTGTCCCGAAATGGCTTTTCCAACTCCTACACCAACTTCCCAGGTAGTGGCAAAGCTGAATCCTTTAGGACACCGAACAGAGTAAATGGATACCCGGGAGACAAACTTCCCTGCCGCAGCGCGGAGCTTGAAGTCACCTCCAGGCAGGACGGCCCCTCTGCTGATGCCTCCTGCCTCTTTCCTTCACTGTGCACGGCTCCCAGCTGAATTTTCAAAGGAGTTACACGGGTAAATGTAACCTACCATCGCGGCAATTTTCAGAAGCCACTTATGCACATAAAGTGCACTTACATGGGTGAAACCTAAGCTCAATTCACTGCCTTATATTGTAGAAATTTGCAAAAGGCCACTTACACAGGTAAAGTGCAGTTACACATGTAAAACCCAATTTTAAGCATGTAGATGCTTTCAAAACTCAGGCCCTGAATGTGCACGTCAATGCAACTTTCACCGGTTTGGTTACTAAACTAAAAGGAGCCTTACATTATACGGGAAAATCTTTGTATTTGAAAGGTAAATAAAAACAGAAAGCACAATGTTCTCGGAGACAGCTGAAGAGAAAAGAGCGCAGAGATTGGCAGTGAGGAGGAGAGGTGGGGGTTTGGAAGTGTCCACACGTCCGTACATGCATGCAGCTTATAAAATACAGGCGTCAGTTTAGCTGCACTGACTTGTGCCTGAAAATGACCCTCTCTATGGGTAAATGTGCAGGAATACTGTAAAGCATCCCGAACACGGGTTCAAAATTCAAAGAAAGAAACAAGAGCACAAGGCTTATGCACGTTTTCCTTAAGCTGGGGGAAGAGTCCCGCTCCTTTCCCAAGTCGCTGAACCATGCATGCAAAACTCTCACAAAAATTAGCAAAGGACATTTTCAGTCATTAATTGTTCTTATTAGCTCTTTCCCTTGCTATGCACAGTAAGCTGCTGACAGCACAGACACTGAAACCCTAAGGATCCAGGACATCAGATTTTGGAGGAGGGACTCCTGATTGGAAAGACGAGTAGTAAACGCCTGGCTCCTTACCAGAGCTGCTGCTGGATGAAAGCTGCCTCTCTTGGAGTACAGGAAGCAGGAGAGCCTGGTGGCCATGGTCGGATTCCTTCCTTTCTTGCCTGTCTTATCCCCTTTCTCTCCTCCTAGGCTGCTCCCGTTCCCTCCTGAGAAGGAAAAGCGGAAGAACATATGAGTGACAGCCAGACTGTGAACACATCTTTATTCTAACAAATGCAACCTCCCCATGGCTCATGCGTTCCTATTCAAGCCCCTTAGTTTCAGACTGCGAGTCCCGTCTCACCTGTTGCTGCCCCTTCAATGTTTAAGCGAAGGATGCAACTTGTTCTCCCTTCCTCAAGCAACCATCTGACCCATAATATGCACTCCCATGGTCTCTCTGCTATATGCATGTAACATGCACCCCCTGGTCTCTCTGCTATATGCATGTAACACGCACTCCCTGGTCTCTCTGTTATATGCATGTAACACGCACCCCCTGGTCTCTCTGCTATATGCATGTAACACGCACCCCCTGGTCTCTCTGCTATATGCATGTAACACGCACTCCCTGGTCTCTCTGCTATATGCATGTAACACGCACTCCCTGGTCTCTCTGCTATATGCATGTAACATGCAACCCCTGGTCTCTCTGCTATATGCATGTAACATGCACTCCTGGTCTCTCTGCTATATGCATGTAACACGCACCCCCTGGTCTCTCTGCTATATGCATGTAACACGCACTCCCATGGTCTCTGTGCTATATGCATGTAACACGCACTCCATGGTCTCTCTGCTATATGCATGTAACACGCACTCCCATGGTCTCTGTGCTATATGCATGTAACACGCACTCCTTGGTCTCTGTGCTATATGCATGTAACACGCACTCCCATGGTCTCTCTGCTATATGCATGTAACACGCACTCCCATGGTCTCTGTGCTATATGCATGTAACACGCACTCCATGGTCTCTCTGTTATATGCATGTAACACGCACTCCATGGTCTCTCTGTTATATGCATGTAACACGCACTCCCTGGTCTCTCTGTTATATGCATGTAACACGCACCCCCTGGTCTCTCTGTTATATGCATGTAACACGCACTCCCATGGTCTCTCTGCTATATGCATGTAACACGCACTCCCTGGTCTCTCTGCTATATGCATGTAACACGCACTCCATGGTCTCTCTGTTATATGCATGTAACACGCACTCCCATGGTCTCTCTGCTATATGCATGTAACACGCACTCCCTGGTCTCTCTGTTATATGCATGTAACACGCACCCCCTGGTCTCTCTGCTATATGCATGTAACACGCACCCCCTGGTCTCTCTGCTATATGCATGTAACACGCACCCCCTGGTCTCTCTGCTATATGCATGTAACACGCACCCCCTGGTCTCTCTGCTATATGCATGTAACACGCACCCCCTGGTCTCTCTGCTATATGCATGTAACACGCACTCCCTGGTCTCTCTGCTATATGCATGTAACACGCACTCCATGGTCTCTGTGCTATATGCATGTAACACGCACTCCATGGTCTCTCTGCTATATGCATGTAACACGCACTCCCATGGTCTCTCTGCTATATGCATGTAACACGCACTCCCATGGTCTCTGTGCTATATGCATGTAACACGCACTCCATGGTCTCTCTGCTATATGTATGTAACACGCACTCCCATGGTCTCTCTGCTATATGCATGTAACACGCACTCCTTGGTCTCTGTGCTATATGCATGTAACACGCACTCCCATGGTCTCTCTGCTATATGCATGTAACACGCACTCCCATGGTCTCTCTGCTATATGCATGTAACACGCACTCCCATGGTCTCTGTGCTATATGCATGTAACACGCACTCCCATGGTCTCTGTGCTATATGCATGTAACACGCACTCCCATGGTCTCTCTGCTATATGCATGTAACACGCACTCCATGGTCTCTGTGCTATATGCATGTAACACGCACTCCATGGTCTCTCTGCTATATGCATGTAACACGCACTCCATGGTCTCTCTGCTATATGCATGTAACACGCACTCCCATGGTCTCTGTGCTATATGCATGTAACACGCACTCCATGGTCTCTGTGCTATATGCATGTAACACGCACTCCCATGGTCTCTGTGCTATATGCATGTAACACGCACTCCCATGGTCTCTGTGCTATATGCATGTAACACGCACTCCCATGGTCTCTCTGCTATATGCATGTAACACGCACTCCATGGTCTCTGTGCTATATGCATGTAACACGCACTCCCATGGTCTCTCTGCTATATGCATGTAACACGCACTCCATGGTCTCTGTGCTATATGCATGTAACACGCACTCCATGGTCTCTGTGCTATATGCATGTAACACACACTCCCATGGTGTCTCTGCTATATGCATGTAACACGCACTCCCTGGTCTCTGTGCTATATGCATGTAACACGCACTCCCATGGTCTCTGTGCTGTATGCATGTAACACGCACTCCCTGGTCTCTGTGATGTATGCATGTAACACGCACTCCCTGGTCTCTGTGCTGTATGCATGTAACACGCACTCCCTGGTCTCTCTGCTATATGCATGTAACACGCACTCCATGGTCTCTCTGCTATATGCATGTAACACGCACTCCCTGGTCTCTCTGCTATATGCATGTAACACGCACTCCCTGGTCTCTGTGCTATATGCATGTAACACGCACTCCATGGTCTCTCTGCTATATGCATGTAACACGCACTCCTTGGTCTCTCTGCTATATGCATGTAACACGCACTCCTTGGTCTCTGTGCTATATGCATGTAACACGCACTCCTTGGTCTCTGTGCTATATGCATGTAACACGCACTCCATGGTCTCTGTGCTATATGCATGTAACACACACTCCCATGGTCTCTCTGCTATATGCATGTAACACACACTCCCATGGTCTCTCTGCTATATGCATGTAACACGCACTCCATGGTCTTTCTGCTATATGCATGTAACACGCACTCCCATGCTCTCTCTGCTATATGCATGTAACACACACTCCCATGGTCTCTCTGCTATATGCATGTAACACGCACTCCATGGTCTCTCTGCTATATGCATGTAACACACACTCCCATGGTCTCTCTGCTATATGCATGTAACACGCACTCCATGGTCTCTCTGCTATATGCATGTAACACGCACTCCCATGGTCTCTCTGCTATATGCATGTAACACGCACTCCCATGGTCTCTCTGCTATATGCATGTAACACGCACTCCATGGTCTCTCTGCTATATGCATGTAACACGCACTCCCATGGTCTCTCTGCTATATGCATGTAACACGCACTCCCATGGTCTCTCTGCTATATGCATGTAACACGCACTCCCATGGTCTCTCTGCTATATGCATGTAACACGCACTCCATGGTCTCTCTCTGCTATATGCATGTAACACGCACTCCATGGTCTCTCTCTGCTATATGCATGTAACACGCACTCCATGGTCTCTCTGCTATATGCATGTAACACGCACTCCCATGGTCTCTCTGCTATATGCATGTAACACGCACTCCCATGGTCTCTCTGCTATATGCATGTAACACGCACTCCCATGGTCTCTCTGCTATATGCATGTAACACGCACTCCATGGTCTCTCTGCTATATGCATGTAACACGCACTCCATGGTCTCTCTGCTATATGCATGTAACACGCACTCCATGGTCTCTCTGCTATATGCATGTAACACGCACTCCCATGGTCTCTCTGCTATATGCATGTAACACGCACTCCCATGGTCTCTCTGCTATATGCATGTAACACGCACTCCCATGGTCTCTCTGCTATATGCATGTAACACGCACTCCCATGGTCTCTCTGCTATATGCATGTAACACGCACTCCATGGTCTCTCTGCTATATGCATGTAACACGCACTCCCATGGTCTCTCTGCTATATGCATGTAACACGCACTCCCATGGTCTCTCTGCTATATGCATGTAACACGCACTCCCATGGTCTCTCTGCTATATGCATGTAACACGCACTCCATGGTCTCTCTGCTATATGCATGTAACACGCACTCCATGGTCTCTCTGCTATATGCATGTAACACACACTCCCATGGTCTCTCTGCTATATGCATGTAACACACACTCCCATGGTCTCTCTGCTATATGCATGTAACACGCACTCCATGGTCTCTCTGCTATATGCATGTAACACGCACTCCATGGTCTCTCTGCTATATGCATGTAACACGCACTCCATGGTCTCTCTGCTATATGCATGTAACACACACTCCCATGGTCTCTCTGCTATATGCATGTAACACGCACTCCATGGTCTCTCTGCTAAATGCATGTAACACGCACTCCATGGTCTCTCTGCTATATGCATGTAACACGCACTCCATGGTCTCTCTGCTATATGCATGTAACACACACTCCCATGGTCTCTCTGCTATATGCATGTAACACGCACTCCATGGTCTCTCTGCTATATGCATGTAACACGCACTCCCATGGTCTCTCTGCTATATGCATGTAACACGCACTCCCATGGTCTCTCTGCTATATGCATGTAACACACACTCCCATGGTCTCTCTGCTATATGCATGTAACACGCACTCCCATGGTCTCTCTGCTATATGCATGTAACACGCACTCCCATGGTCTCTCTGCTATATGCATGTAACACGCACTCCCATGGTCTCTCTGCTATATGCATGTAACACGCACTCCCATGGTCTCTCTGCTATATGCATGTAACACGCACTCCATGGTCTCTCTGCTATATGCATGTAACACGCACTCCATGGTCTCTCTGCTATATGCATGTAACACGCACTCCATGGTCTCTCTGCTATATGCATGTAACACGCACTCCATGGTCTCTCTGCTATATGCATGCTTCCATAAGTATGTAGACATATTCAGCTCCCTTAAAACCAGCTTCTGGTGGTGTTGGTGCCACAAGCCTTCATTTGCACCTACTAGGGGTTTCCTTCCCACCTGCTAAAGCCTTTGCAGCACGTCCTTGGCCAGGGGCCACAGGCTCCAGTTCCTTCTGGATGTGGTACCCATGCAGTCCGGGTCTCTGGCCACTAGGTGCCGCTGTTGCATGTTGCAGAGACTTCCTCTCCTCCCAGGAGCTGCAAGCACAGTCCTTACGGGTGACCGTAGAGAGCAGAAGCCCAGCAGGGGAACCAAACTCAGGCTTCCTGCAAGGCTGCGTGCAGCCCGGCCCCTCATTTGCTGCACTGAATTATGCAACCCTCACTGAAGTGAATTTTCAAATAAGTTTGATGACATTGGTATAGTTTGGATGGAAAACAAATGTCCCATCCCAGAGCAGAGTCCCATCCATATTCGTGTGAATATTCTGTTTCTGTCTCAACAGGCTTCTGAATCGGCTTTTAAGCAAACAGAGGGGACGTTTCCTTTTCGTCTTTAGCTAACTTTCTATAACGAAGGCTCACTAACTATTCCTGAATGCTCAGCCGGATGGACCTTCTCCTTGTATAAAAAGGCATTTATGTGAATTTGCAAAGCTGACATTTTTACATGAAAGTGATGTCGCTTTGCATACAATTGGAATTTCTGTTCAGGGATTTTTCATAAAGTGGCTCTCATCCCCATACGAGCCCCCATGGAGCCTTCAAAAGAACGAATATCTGATGTTCGTGCCGTAACTTGTAATGTGTAACAGATGAACGGTTTCTGCCTGGCAGGCATTGAGCACAGAAGAGAATGTCCTCTTACATCACATTACACTCTGTGCTTGGGATGCCTTTAGGAGGATCAACACCAAAACATACAGGTTTGTCCATGATCCTTTGAGACCAGAATGGTCTGTTCAGACATGGATCTGAAGCCTGCATGAAGAAGGGACCCGTGTTATCCTAACAGGAACTGGGTTTGGGATATAGCTTAATATATAAATTGGAAGAAGGATCCAACAGAAGAAAATAGGACAAAGAATAAACGTTGGCAAGTTAAATGTAAGACGTTGATAAGACAGGCTAAGAGAGAATTTGAAAAGAAGTTGGCTGTAGAGGCAAAAACTCACAGTAAAAACTTTTTTAAATATATCCGAAGCAGAAAGCCTGTGAGGGAGTCAGTTGGACCATTAGATGATCGAGGGGTTAAAGGGGCACTTAGAGAAGATAACGCCATCGCGGAAAGATTAAACGATTTTTCTTTGCTTCACTGTTTACTGAAGAGGATGTTGGGGAGGTACCCGTAATGGAGAAGGTTTTCATGGGTAATGATTCAGATGGACTGAATCAAATCACGGTGAAACTAGATGATGGAGAAGGTACAGAGAAGGGCAACCAAAATGATAAAGGGGATGGAACAGCTCCCCTATGAGGAAAGGCTGAAGAGGTTAGGGCTGTTCAGCTTGGAGAAGAGACGACTGAGGGGGGATATGATAGAGGTGTTTAAAATCATGAGAGGTCTAGAACGGGTAGATGTGAATCGGTTATTTACTCTTTTGGATAGTAGAAAGACTAGGGGACACTCCATGAAGTTAGCATGGGGCACATTTAAAACAAATCGGAGGAAGTTCTTTTTCACTCAACGCACAATTAAGCTCTGGAATTTGTTGCCAGAGGATGTGGTTAGAGCAGTTAGTATAGCTGGGTTTAAAAAAGGATTGGATAAGTTCTTGGAGGAGAAGTCCATTACCTGCTATTAATTAAGTTGACTTAGAAAACAGCCACTGCTATTATTAGCAACGGTTACATGGAATAGACTTAGTTTTTGGGTACTTGCCAGGTTCTTGTGGCCTGGATTGGCCACTGTTGGAAACAGGATGCTGGGCTTCATGGACCCTTGGTCTGACCCAGTATGGCATGTTCTTATGTTCTTAATATCCTACCTCTCCCCTTCCCTCCCATCCTCAACGTATCTAGTCTGCTCGTTGCAGTGATGGCTCTGGGCTAGGGGTCATGCCCCAGGGCTCCCCTGGAGTCCTGTAATGCACGGTTTACACCGTGCAGTCTGGACAGCCACACCTCATGAAAGTGTAATATGGAGGATTCATAATTATGTGCTCATCAAAGAGAGATTCACTAACAGATGTGTTAAGAAGTATTTTCCCGTCATGTGGAGGATCCATATTCAATCACACTCTGGATACATTTATCCAGCTAACTTTAGAGGCATATTCAATAATGCAGCCACACTGTTGAATAGAGCTGGCTCTGTTAAATTAAGGGGGATAGCTATAGCTAGCGTCCTGACTAAACTTAGCCGGCTAAGTCTGAATATTGGAATTAGCTGGTTAACTTAGCCAGCTAACTCAGCTCCTCCCAGTTACACCCCCAGACTGTCCCTAACTTATCCAGATAAATTCTAAGAACATAAGAAAATGCCATGCTGGGTCAGACCAAGGGCCCATCAAGCCCAGCATCCTGTTTCCAACAGAGGCCAAACCGGGCCACAAGAACCTGGCAATTACCCAAACACTAAGAAGAACCCATGCTACTGATGCAATTAATAGCAGTGGCTATTTTCTAAATCAATTTAATTAATAGCAGGTAATGGACTTCTCCTCCAAGAACTTATCCAATCCTTTTTTAAACACAGCTATACTAACTGCACTAACCACATCCTCTGGCAACAAATTCCAGAGTTTAATTGTGCGTTGAGTAAAAAAGAACTTTCTCTGATTAGTTTTAAATGTGCCCCATGCTAACTTCATGGAGTGCCCCCTAGTCTTTCTATTATCCGAAAGAGTAAATAACCGATTCACATCTACCCGTTCTAGACCTCTCATGATTTTAAACGTCTCTATCATATCCCCCCCTCAGTCGTCTCTTCTCCAAGCTGAAAAGTCCTAACCTCTTTAGTCTTTCCTCATAGGGGTGCTGTTTCATCCCCTTTATCATTTTGGTTGCCCTTCTCTGTACCTTCTCCATCACAATTATATCTTTTTTAAGATGCGGCGACCAGAATTGTACACGGTATTCAAGGTGTGGTCTCACCATGGAGCGATACAGAGGCATTATGACATTTTCCGTTTTATTCACCATTCCCTTTCTAATAATTCCCAACATTCTGTTTGCTTTTTTGACTGCTGCAGTCGTCCCCTAACTTATTAGCTGGCTAAAATGTAGCGGGGTATGTGCCCAAGTATTCATTTAGCTGACTAACGTCTGAGTTATCCGGCTAAATGCTTTGGAATATGGACCTGGTGATGGTTCAGCAGTTTTCTGAACCGCTCGCCTGCGTAAGCATAAGGTGGCTAGGTACAGAGTGACAGTACGGGTTCACGGCTCCTGGACACTGTCCAAGAGCTGGAGCAGCAGTAGCACTGTGGGTTCATATCCTGACGAATCAGGAAAGGGGGTGGCTAGGGAGACCTCTGGCATTGGTCGGTTCCAGGGGAGGAAACCGTGATTGGTTGATGACCATTCTAAAGGAGGGTTAAATACAGCAGAAACCTCTGTGGATTTCTAGAGATGCCAAGATGGAAGAGGCATTCATTCAGCGTGAATTCCAAGCAAGGGTCCATGTCGGCACTAACAGGGGACATATTAGCATAGACATTTTATTTTATTTTAAATGCACACAAACAACATAGGAAAGGGAGAAACTCCGGACCTATGAGAAACGTTGAAGCCAGTTTGTTTCATGCACGAAGGCCCTTAAACTCGTTTTTGGTAACACGCGTGCTGCACATTACATTCTTTTCTAGATTTGAATCTTGGTGCGACATTCAAAGTAGTTTTCAAAGGTTGAACGATTTGGCGTAGGAGCAGGACTCCCTACCCCCGGGGGCTCTGCGTGCTGCCTCCCCAGCTCCAGGTGAGCCTGGCACTGAAGCCCTGAGCTGGGTGAAAAGCAGGGATCTTCTGCGGCACTTGCCCGCTGATGCTCCAAGCTCTCTCTCTCTTTTTGTTCATCCGCTCAGCTGTGTCACAGGACCTCAAGACGCCCGTTTCTTCAGGACGAAGCTGGCTGCTAGAAAACTCTCACCTTTCCGAGCCATGAAACACATTAATGCAAGGCTCCGCCTAACCCTAGTCCTAACTCTCACCAAAATGAGGGTTTGGTTCCTATCAGGGAGTCTGCTTTCTCTCACACACACACACACACCCCACCAGTTTGCCTTTTCTAAGAGAAGAGCGGCTATCTTACCCTGAAGCAGCCTATGCCCATGCTTTAACAGAACCCACATCTTAAGGAGGAAAGACATAGGAGCTTCCAAACTCTACAGCTGGGAGAGTGGAGGCAGAGGTCTGGAAGAGCAGGAGACACACGTCTGTCTGGGACGGTTTAGGTACAGCCAGTCCTGCCCGGGCACTGGGGCAGGGACCCAAATGACCCCCTGAGGTCTCCTCCAGCTCTCTATGGCTCTATGACATCTCCTTCATTGCTACATTATTCTTCTCTTTTCCATCTCTGCTTCCACCTACAGTTCTCCCAGTAGTAATATTGTTTTTTGTCACCATCATTGCCTTGGATGATGTGACGGAGGCTAGCTGGTCGTACTCTCTGACTGGGAGCTCAGATCTCAGTTCCCAGGGTCCAGCTTGGTAGCCTGGTCACCCAACATCAGTTTGCAGTCCGAATAACTTCCCAAAGTTGGTTTTTGAAAGCACATTCATATTCCTTATCACATCTAGAGCAGTAGAATTTGAGATCAGCATTTATTAGTTCAGTTAACTCTTTTGAATGTTACATGATTAAGGCAAGCAGAGTTACTTGTCCCGCCAGTAAAGTTATCTGAGTCAGACTTCTGCCTGTAAACTTCTGAGAGACACAGAATGGAGGGAGGCACATAGAGACATAGTAATGCAATTAAAGTTAAACATGGGACGTACCTCTCTCTCACTCCCGCTTTCTCTGAGGGCCTCTCAGAGCCCTCCCGGAGAATCCCGACCCACAGCCCGAAGCAACCTGTGAACGTCCTGGGGCCAGTTTTGTATCTCAGACCCTCTCCTCCTCCTTCCAAGAGGCTGCAACGTTTCCTCGCTCTGCAGGGCTCCTGCTCCTCAGATGCAATCCCTGCTCCAGTTATCCTGCACAAGGGGTGAGGTGTGGCTGCAGCACGCCTGCATGCCAGTTCCCTCCTCCTCCCTACAGGGGATATTCAAGCCCTTCCAGATGTAAGGCTTTGTGCTGGGCTTCCTGGTGCAACAGCCAATCTCGGATAGCTATGCAAGCCCGGCCTGCGTGGCGACTCCTCTGCTGTGGGCTGAACCACTATCCCCCTCTGGAACTTGACACGTGTGTGTGTGTGTGTGTGTGTGTGCACGTGTGTGCGTGTGTGTGCGTGTGTGTGTGCGCCTGTCTGCGTGTGTGTGTGTGTGTGTCTGTGTAGGAGCCAGCTGGAAGGGGCCTCTGTTGTGCACGTGTGTGTGCGTCTGTCTGTGCGTGTGTGTGTGTGTGTGTGTGTCTGTGTGAGCGTGTGTGCAGGAGCCAGCTGGAAGGGGCCTCTGTTGTGCATGTGTGTGTGCGTCTGTCTGTGTGTGTGTGTGTGTCTGTGTGAGCGTGTGTGCAGGAGCCAGCTGGAAGGGGCCTCTGTTGTGCATGTGTGTGTGCCTGTGTGTGTGTGCGCGCGTGTGCGTGTGTGTGTGTATGTGAGCGTGTGTGCAGGAGCCAGCTGGAAGGGGCCTCTGTTGTGCATGTGTGTGTGTGTGTGCGCGTGTGTGTGTGTGTGTGTGTCTGTGCGTGTGTGTCTGTATGTGTGCAGGAGCCAGCTGGAAGGGGCCTCTGTTGTGCATATGTGTGTGTGTGTGTGTGTGTGTGTGCAGGAGCCAGCTGGAAGGGGCCTCTGTTGTGCATATGTGTGTGTGTGTGTGTGTGTGTGTGTGCAGGAGCCAGCTGGAAGGGGCCTCTGTTGTGCAATAACTCCGTCTTTACTTTTACTCACCTAACGAATGCATTTCCAGATCCAGCACATGTCCTGCGGTCCTTCCAGCATATCATTTTGCTCTGCTGGATAGTTTTCGGTGGAGTTGCTTCCTTTGCAGCGTCTTTTTGGAAACTACATGCATGTAAATCTCGCGTCCGCATGGTGAATCTTCCCAGCTGCCTCGCACTTAGCTCGGTCCCTCCGTAACTTGCTTTTCACGGCCCATGACACCGTACACCCCCGCCAGCTGTGCCTGCTTTCAGGCAGATCCTGTACAGTTACAGACTGACAGCACAGTCCCTGAATAGAAACCCACATCCCTGCTAGGCAGGGTATCTAATCCCTTAATTACCGCTCAGGGTTGCAGTTCCCTGAGAGGGCAGCAGTGTTTCCTTCTGCTCTAAGTCTAGGAGAAAATCCCTTTGCTAAATCTGGCCTTTAACAGCAAGACAAACCCACAGAGCCCGTGTGCGGCAGCGGCAGTCACAGAGGGAAAGAGAGAGGGACGGGAAGTATTCGGACCGAAAGCACGTTCTGCCACGCCAGAAATGTCAGCCCACTTCTTCAGCACCGTGTGCCGTCGTGGTCAGCGCCCCGCAGAGGACATCGCACCGCTAGAAAAGGGTACCGAGGGGTGACAAAGAGAGACTCAAAACATAACTCTGCATCTCAGAAAGGAGACATCGATAGAAACAAAGATATGACGGCAGGAAATTACCAAACGTCCATCCAGTCTGCCGCGCCATGCAATTCACCCCCATACGTAGCAGCTTCCCAGGCCATCAAGCCAGGGGCCTTGTTGGCTGCTGTTTGAGTCCAATTCCCGTCACCTCCTGCCACTGAAGCAGAGAGCAATGATGGGGTTGCATCCAAAGTATGAAGGCTTATTATTGGTTATGGGTAGTAACCGCCACACCAGCAATGTTACTACATGTTCATCCCATGCCCCTTTGCAACCTTTCACTGTTTCCATCTTCCCCACCTCCTCGGAAGGGCATTCCAGGCCTCCACCACCCTCTCCGTGAAGAAATATTTCCTGACTTTGGATGTGGAGAAAAGTCTGACAATGCAACAAAGTATGGAGCCCAATGAAATAAGAACATAAGAGCATGCCATACTGGGTCAGACCAAGGGTCCATCAAGCCCAGCATCCTGTTTCCAACAGTGGCCAATCCAGGCCACAAGAATCTGGCAGGATCCCAAGGGGTAGAGAGATCCCAAGCTGCTTATCCCAGGAATAAGCAGGGGATTTCTGCAGCTCCATCTTAATAATGCTTAATGGACTTTTCCTCCAGGAACTTGTCCAAATCTATTTTCAACTCAGCTACACTAATAGCCTTCATCACATCCTCTGGCAACTAAATTCCAGAGCTTAATTAGCATTCAGTAAACAAATCTTTTCTCTGATTAGTTTTAAATGTATCACCCAGTAACTTCATTGTGTGAACTTTTTCATAAAGAGTAAAAACAGATTCATGTTCAACTTGTCACAATCCCTAGGCAGCCTCCCTGCCACCCTTTCTCCTGTGCTAAACATCTCCTTTATGCTCCTGTGACTTGGCAAGCCCAGCCCTATTTAACTCTCCTCTCGCACAACTCTGAGCCTCTTCATCAAGTCACTCTGGATCCCGCCATTGAAGCACTAAAGAGGTTAGGACTGTTCAGCTTGGAGAAGAGACGACTGAGGGGGGATATGATAGAGATGTTTAAAATCATGAGAGGTCTAGAACAGGTAGATGTGAATCTGTTATTTACTCTTTCGGATAATAGAAAGAATAGGGGGCACTCCATGAAGTTAGCATGGGGCACATTTAAAACTAATCGGAGAAAGTTCTTTTTTACTCAATGCACAATTAAACTCTGGAATTTGTTGCCAGAGGATGTGGTTTGTGCAGTTAGTGTAGCTGTGTTTAAAAAAGGTTTGGATAAGTTCTTGGAGGAGAAGTCCATTACCTGCTATTAAGTTCACTTAGAGAATAGCCACTGCCATTACCTGCTATTAATAAATTTGACACAGGGGTTACCCCTGCTATTAATTGCATCAGTAGCATGGGATCTTCTTAGTTTTTGGGTACTTGCCAGGTTCTTATGGCCTGGATTGGCCACTGTTGGAAACAGGATGCTGGGCTTGATGGACCCTTAGTCTGACCCAGTATGGCATATTATGTTCTTGCATTTGTCCTGTGGCCTGTCTGGCCTTCCTTTCTTGCCATGTGGACTCCTTGACCTTCTAGCCCTGTCCTGTGGTCTCGTCGGCCTTCTTCTCCTGTCCTGTGCCTTCCTTGGCTATCTTGCCCTGCCTTGTGGCCTGCTTGGAACTTGTCTATTGCTTCCTTGTTTTGTGCTTCTATTTTTCCTGTCCTGTCTTTGTAACTCTGTCCAGATCCTGCCCCGCCCAATCTTACAGGGTCATCTATGAAATCACATTAGGGGGTTCTCGTGGCCATTAGGGCCCTAACACCCATGATAATGCCATAATGCCCCCGATAACACCTAGTGAGATGGGTACGCACATTTTAAAATGTTTACCTAAATGGGAGGAGTTTGGGCAGAGCAGGTTAAATGAGGGGTGCGTAGCTCTGCGTGTGACGGTGTAACGCATGGTATCATGGGTTTTAAAGCTGGAAATAACCACACCTTTTTTACTGGAGCTATGCTGTGCAATACGCCTGAAACAGGATGAGCGCTAAAAATCTCAAATCTGAGAGAGAGAGAGAGAGCAGACCTCTGGGGAGGCACACACAGACTATTCAACTGTTTATACCACTCTAAGAGCTGCAGCTAGTAACTCTGGGTGAGGTTTTGGTGTTGGGTGAGGTTTTGGGGGGCAATTTTACATTCACAGTCAGATGCACAAACAGCACAGTACACATCAGTGAGTACGATTTGATGTCATTTGGAGTGATGACAGCTACACAAAGATGAGATTTGTACAATGTACTCTCGACCTAGCTGCAGAAAAAAGACCAAATGATGCATCCATTCTACCCAGCAAGTTACTTATGGTAGTAACTGCCGCTCCATGCAGGTTACCCCCATGCCTTCTGTTAAGGGTAGTAACTGCAGCTCCATGCAGGTTACCTCCATGTTTCTGTTAAGGGTAGTAACTGCCGCTCCATGCAGGTTACCCCCATGCCTTCTGTTAAGGGTAGTAACTGCCGCTCCATGCAGGTTACCCCCATGTTTCTGTTAAGGGAAGTAACTGCAGCTCCATGCAGGTTACCCCCATGCCTTCTGTTAAGGGTAGTAACTGCCGCTCCTTGCAGGTTATCCCCATGTTTCTGTTAAGGGTAGTAACTGCAGCTCCATGCAGGTTACCCCCATGTTTCTGTTAAGGGTAGTAACTGCCGCTCCATGCAGGTTACCCCCATGTTTCTGTTAAGGGAAGTAACTGCAGCTCCATGCAGGTTACCCCCATGCCTTCTGTTAAGGGTAGTAAGTGCCACTCTGTGCAGGTTACCCCATGCCTTCTGTTAAGGGCAGTAACTGCAGCTCCATGCAGGTTACCCCCATGCCTTCTGTTAAGGGTAGTAACTGCAGCTCCATGCAGGTTACCCCCATGCCTTCTGTTAAGGGTAGTAAGTGCCACTCTGTGCAGGTTACCCCATGCCTTCTGTTAAGGGCAGTAACTGCAGCTCCATGCAGGTTACCCCCATGCCTTCTGTTAAGGGTAGTAACTGCCACTCCATGCAGGTTACCCCCATGCCTTCTGTTAAGGGTAGTAACTGCCACTCCATGCAGGTTACCCCCATGCCTTCTGTTAAGGGCAGTAACTGCAGCTCCGTGCAGGTTACCCCCATGTTTCTGTTAAGGGTAGTAACTGCAGCTCCGTGCAGGTTACCTCCATGCCTTCTGTTAAGGGTAGTAACTGCAGCTCCGTGCAGGTTACCTCCATGCCTTCTGTTAAGGGTAGTAAGTGCCACTCTGTGCAGGTTACCCCCATGCCTTCTGTTAAGGGTAGTAACTGCCGCTCCGTGCAGGTTACCCCCATGCCTTCTGTTAAGGGTAGTAACTGCCGCTCCGTGCAGGTTACCCCCATGCCTTCTGTTAAGGGCAGTAACTGCTGCTCCTTGTAGGTTACCCCCATGCCTTCTGTTAAGGGTAGTAACTGCTGCTCCTTGTAGGTTACCATCAAACCTACAATAAAAAAAACCAAAAAACAATTGTGAAACTCATAACAAAATTTCTGTTAGCAACATTTTTATGGTATGTGGTGAGCAGCCTTCTTGATAATTCAGACAATGTTGCTTGAATGTGCTCTGCTTTTTGACTTGGCCGTAGTAACTGTCCTGTGCTTTATCCTTAATGTCTGCGTATCAGTAGCCCTGCGCGTAAAAGCTGGAACCCAACGTTGGTTATCATCTGAATGCAGCTCTCCTTTTCCCATTGCCGAAGCAGATCATGATGTTGTAGTTGCATCTCAGGCATCAAGGCTAGTAATCCCAGTATTTAATTTTTATTGGGTGAAGAAATATGATCTCAAGTTTCAATTCAGGGAGGAGACTCAGGAATGGGGGGAGGAGGGAGAGAGAGGGAGGTTCTTGATTGGAGGAAGGAGAGGAGGAAGAGTTGGAGAATGGGTTCCAGGAGCTGGGAGGAGGGAGAGGTAGGAAGGAAGGGAGGTTGTAGGATCTGGGAGAGCGAATTCAAGATCGGGAGGGAGGATTTGAAATGTAGTGGCTGGAGGAGGTCCCTACCATGCTGCACCCCTGCTCCTCCTTCAGTCCTACCCACCAGGGCATGCACACACACACTTGGCAGCAATGTCTTCCCTTACACATACAGACGCTGCCCCCTCTCTCTCACATACAGACATACACCCCCTCCCTCCCACTCCGCCTCTCCTAATCCCCCTTTGCTTAGTCTGCTGCAGGCTTTCTTGCCCCCTGGAAGGGAGGCGCTGGCTCAGAAGGCGAGGGCAGCACAGCTCTTCAGCCAGCCTGCTGCTGCCCTACTGACAAATCCAGGCCTGTGAGGCTCCAGGATAATGCCAGTGTCTTTCTGGCCCAGCTTCCCAAAACATTCTGCCTCCTGGGCAGATGCATTTGGTTTGGATTTTCCTCCTCTCTTGAGTTCCCGATGCTCTCCCACCTCTGTCCTCAGCACCGACAGTCAGCCTCGTGTGTGGATTAAACATGTTCAGTGTAGCATGTACATGCTAGTTTATGGCACGTGCACATGCTATGTAGTGCTAGATGCTGCTCATGCACAGACCCCGCACTTTTAAAGAGCCTCATTTTAGTAACTGTGCAAAGTATATCATGTTTTAGCGTGCGCCTTTAGTGAGGTGTTAGCGTGCGCCTTTAGCGTGGTGTTAGCATGCACCTTTAGCGTGGTGTTAGCATGCACCTTTAGCGTGGTGTTAGCATGGTGTTAGCATGCACCTTTAGAGTGGTGTTAGCATGCACCTTTAGCGAGGTGTTAGCATGCACCTTTAGCGTGGTGTTAGCATGCACCTTTAGCGAGGTGTTAGCATGCACCTTTAGCGAGGTGTTAGCATGCACCTTTAGCGAGGTGTTAGCATGCACGTGGAAATTTAAGCAACTGCACGCTAAACAGGTTTCAGCTTATAGACCCCTGTCTTTGAAACATTGCGATGTTTAAGCAAAATGTTCATTGTGTTGCATTTTGTTTGTGTTACATTGTTCTTTGCACTCAGTTACACGTTGAACCTTCTTGTGGCAGGCAACTCCTGGCTAGCATGTCTCCAGCACTCTGCCTTCTTTTAAAATGTTTCTCTTTGGAGGAGAAAGAATTACTTTCTTGGATTATAACACAGACAGCTTCCTTTCTCCCCCCTTTAGACATTGCTCTTTATCTCCAAGGAGTTTTCCTACTACCTCAACACCTTAATTGAAAACGAGTTGGCTGCTTCCAAGTGGACAGCTATAGCGCCACCTGGCAGCAGGAGGAGCATCCAAACACGCTTCATGTTCTGGAAGCTTCTCCGAGTTACAAATGCTGCAAAATCTGATGTATTGGTGGATTTTCACGAAAATTATATTCATAGGACAAGGATTACAGGTATTTTATTGTTGTACACAATGTACTAAAAATGAAGACACTATTTTCCTATAAAACATTCAGGATTTCTTGCAACAAAATCACATTTTATGGTAGAGATTTCCAAAACACGACCTGAAAAATCAACCTCTCTTACTAAAAGAAAATAGCAAATCACATTACGGATACTAAGAGAGGAAATGCCCAGAGCCTCCTGAGCAGTAAGCACCTGTGAATTTCACCAGCTGCAGGGCTCCCTAGCACTCCCTAATCTTCTTCAGAAGTCATACATTTAGAGCTGAACGGAGAGATAAACAAACTTTGTCCAAGCTCCCCTATTTTAGTATTAAAATAAAAGGCTTGAAATGGATAATTAAACAATTAGACTTGGAAGCCAGGGGTGTGATTTCAAGGGCTAAAGTTTTGCACACAGATTATTTTCGGTATTCACTCCCCTAGTCATGGCTTAAGCAGATTGGTGGGTAGTTAGGAGAACAATCCATCAACTCTACTGGACAACCGAGACCTTCAAATCTCATTAGATGGTTTTAAAGAGTCAGAAATAGATGAATAAGCAAGAGCAGTCTGTAAAGAATCAAGTTTCTGTGTAAACACAGCAATTACAGTGCAGGAACTCAAGGCCAGCAAAACAAGGTCTTGATTTCCCAGCTCCAGGTAGGTAGAGGTAGCACCCACCAAGCCTATGGGGCAGGCAATTTCTGCTCTCCAAAAACTTCTCCAAACCTTTTTTTTATATCCCAGCTTTAGCACTGACCTTGATGACATCCTCTGGCAAATAATTCCACAGCTTAATTGCATGTTCACCCAAAAAAATGCTTTACGGGCTTTCTTTCGTAATAATGGTCAACGATCAGGTTGTAGGTGAGACTCACCCGATACATCTGTGAGCAGCTATGTTGCCTTCTCATTGTTCGCCTCTCCAAAAGAACACCGAAAAAAATCTTCTCGCGATTATGGAACAGACTGCAACCGTGAAGGTGAATTTCGAAAGCCCGGCACATGCCAAACCCAGGAGAAACGTGCAAAGGGCGGCCGGCGCGTGCTGACCAGATTTTAAAAGGCACCCGCCTATGTGCATATCTCCTGCTAC
Source organism: Rhinatrema bivittatum (assembly GCF_901001135.1). Classification (NCBI taxonomy): domain Eukaryota; kingdom Metazoa; phylum Chordata; class Amphibia; order Gymnophiona; family Rhinatrematidae; genus Rhinatrema; species Rhinatrema bivittatum. Next base: position 832,165,570 of record NC_042615.1, read on the forward strand.
ACGCACAAAGGTATTTTGTCAAAAAAAAGGGCCTGATCTGGGCATTCCTGGATTTCGCATTGAAACCAGTGTGCAAATACTTACACTCACAAGCAGGCGTCGGGGCTCCCTTCTGCGTAACTTTACTTCTGCGCACATAAGCGCGCCCACCCTTAACGGCGCACCACCGGGACGGAGAACTCACCGTCCTCCGACGGTGAATTGGCACCTGACTGAAACTGCAGTTTCACAAGGTCCGGCACTCTCTCCTTTACTATTTAATGTTTCTCTCCATCCAGTCTGTAGCCTTCTTGCCAGTCTTGGAGTGGGCTACAGACTCTCTGCTGATGGCACACAATATCTGTAATAGATGCACCATATGGCATTGGGAATCCAGGAATGGATGCACACCAATAAGCTGGCATTAAACATCAGCAAAAAAGCCAAGGCAAGATGGCCGCCGTGGTGTGAACCTGCTTAAAACATCGGAGAGAAACGCTGTCAAAATCTGGATTTCCTCTTCTCCTTTTTCATGAAAATATACTGCAATCAAAAAGAAAAGGGCGGCTGTGAGAATCTCAACTCACCTGTAGCCGACCCTTGACAGCCTACTATCCCCGGTTTGTTTGCGGGAGCTGCATCAATTAATCCGGAGAGCCAGGTCGCTGGAGGCACGACGCGGGAGCAAGCGCCGGCCCCCTTGACCCTAGATACTACCTTAAGCCCTGGATCACCACGGAAACCTGTTCCCCCTCAAAATATCGCGATTCCTTGCCCAGCCTCGTCTGAGACGGAGGTTTGGAGACCCGAGACGAGGAGAACTCAGGAGAGAGTAGAGGAGAACATCTTGTAGATCTGGAGGACCCACTAAGGACTTCAACGCCTCGGGAATTAGAAGCAGCCGTCATAACAACAGATCAAGATACGGGGTCGAGAGGGGAGCCCTTGGAGAGGAGGGAATAAATCAGCTTCGAGTGATTTCAGAAGCTTCCCCTACTTTGAAACCTGATGTAATATCTCTGGAGGGAATTTGGAATACGTTAAGTGGGATAGAAACATTGATGAAAACACTTGCCAAGTCAACTGTGGAAATTCAAAATCAGACTTTGATTAATAATTTAATATCTAAATATACAAGTAAAACTGAAGTATTGGAAAAAAGAATTTCCTCAGTGGAGGTTAAACAAGAAAAATTAATTCTTTCGGAGAATATAAGATTCAGAAGATTAGAAGCTGTTGAAAATGCCCTACGGGCTCACAATTTACGTATACTTAATTTTCCAGTAATTAAATCTATTGCACCTTTGGAACTTTTCAAACTTTATATGAAAAAAAATCTAAAAATTCCGGATACAACTTTACCGGTTATTGTTAAAGCATTTTATTTACAACAAGCTTCTCAATTAGAACAACAAAGTCCTGATTTGAATCTCACTGATATACTGGAAATGTCTTCTGAACAAGAGATAAATCAGAGGAAACCCCTGCTTGTCTCATTCGCATTTCTTTCAGAGCGAAATCACATCATGAGACTGTTTTTCAGAAATCGTCAAGTCCCGTTCTATGGGCTTCCTATCTGGATATTCCCAGATGTAATTGTCTACTCAGACATGCAGGAAAGAGTTCCTCTCGATGCGGCCAGAGGCTCTCAGAACAGGAGCCAGATTCACTCTGAAATACCCCTGCAAGGCTTGCATCAGGTATCAGAAGATGAATTATATATTTCTTGAACCTGATCAAATGAGAACATTCCTAGCTGAGAAAACCCCTATGGAAACTCCAATAGGACTGGTGTGAAAAAAATGATGCGGAAACCATGACGTACCAAGTATACTACTGGACTTATTATTGCTCCTTCTGCCTCCTAATTGCCAAATTGTTTTTTTTCTTATAATTTAAATGTCGAATCTATATGCTGAAATATGCATAATTCTGACTGTTACTGTTTCTTTTTGACATTGTTTTTTCTGTAAGGAGTTCTTCCTAGTAAATAAGTTTTGAAAAACTTGAAAATAAAGAATTAAAAAAAAAAAACATCAGCAAAACCAATCTACCAGCTCTAAGAGGAACATCTTCAGTTGAATTCCCAACATTTTTCAGCTTTCAAAATCATAAAATAATTATTTCATCATTCAGTACGAAGCTCAGGAGTGCAGCTCGCACCTAATCTATCATTAAAAGAGCAAATACAAAATGCGTCCACAAGCGCTTTCAGCAGACTCCGAGCGTTAGGAGCCCTACCTAGGAACGACTTTAGGCCTGCGACGTCTAAACTTGATTTCTGTAGCTCACTTTATACAGGGCCTTCCATCGCCGGTGCTCGGCCGTCCCATCGTAGAGCGGTGTGTGCTGTGCACTGGCTCCCGTCACACGGCGAGTGCCGTTTCAGATCGCAACTCGGCCACGAAACCCCTCAAAGGGGCCGAAGCAACACAACGCGCCCAGCCGAACACTCGGCTGGGCGGGAGAGCGGGCGCTCCGAGGCGAGCGGGCGCTCGCCTCGGAGCGCCCGCTCTCCCGCCCATTTTACTGAATCAGCCCGACACTGTATAACCCGCACTCTTGACGCGGATTAAATAGGTTGTAATCCACCCCCTAATGCAATAGGGGGATTGGCGCTTATTTAACCTGCATCGGATGCGGAGTGAATGCAATGGCGCCCATCACGTGCACGAGAACGAGGCCATTACTCACTCTCTCCACATGCAGAAAAGAAGTGTGTGTCCGAGATCCACGTTCAGCTCTCAGATGTTAACATCTGCCTGGAGCAGGCGTTAATAGCCGAGCGCAGGTACAAGAGGCGCGGAAAAGCAGAAGAAAGGAAACTGCGTTTCGGTACTTTTCTTATGTAAAAAGAATAAAAATGGCAGACAGCCGAGTTATGAAGACCGAGGCTTAGGGGTGCCTGGGGCGCGTTAAGAAAGCGGGCGCTGACTGTTCACTGCCCGCTTTCTACGCACTTTTATCGTATCGGCCCCAAAATATATAAAAAAAACAGCAGAGAGAGGTTTGTTCCTCCCTTAGGAGACCACTCAGTGCTTTTTATTTCTTACGGCTGTAACAGTTCTGTTTATGAAACGGATCCTAAGACTCATTTCTTATTTGATCTATTTTGGATTTCAGTTTTTAACTTTTATTTTATGATTTTTATGGAGTGCGTCAAGTAACATTATTGACTGTGTATGTTCTGTATAACCCGCCAAGTACCGGGCCTATACATTACATACATACATACATACATACATACATTTATTTATTTATTGTTTTTGTTATACCGAGTTTCATGATAGGCATCACATCAACCCGGTTTACAAATAACAAGGAGTGTAAAGCATAACGTAACGTAAAAAACAATATTTTCAATAAGAACCTTGAACTTTAAATACAGTGAATCAGAAAAAGGGAGAGGGAAAGTTACAAAAAACAAGGAAAATAAACTTGGGATGGAAGGGGAGAAATTGAACAGCACAATATTTACATTTCAGCCTATTGATACATTAGAATAGCAAGTGAAAAATGAAACGGTACATAGGTAATCAAATGAATAAATATGACAGTTGTGACTGGTAATAGTATTTATTTTATTTATTTATTTAGCAGTTTTCTATACCGACCTTCATAGTAGATAACCATATCGGATCGGTTTACATTTTAACAAAGGGTAAAACTGAGGTAACAATTCTGGTAAATAATAGATAACAAAGGAAAAGGAATAAGTCAAAGTTACAATCAACAAGGTATGGAAAACTTGGAGGCTTAAAGACAAGCTGGAAGGAAGATAGAGGCAGGTAGAATAAATATAATGTGATACGAATAATTTAATGGGTTAGAGCATATGCTTTAACCAGGAAATGCCAGTGTCCATTGTTCAGGAGGAAGTGTGTCAAGGTCCTTGTAAGAAGTGAGGCTCAAACTAGTGATTATCCGGTGGATCTGGGAAGGCTTGGTGAAAGAGCCACGTCTTTAGTCTTTTTCTGAAGGTTAAGAGGCAGGGTTCCAATCTGAGATTTGCTGGGATATTGTTCCAGATAGCTGGGCCTGCAATTGAAAAAGCTCTGTCTTTGGTCGTAGAGAGGCGAGTGGCTTTAGTAGGGGGAAATTTCAGAGTGCCTTTGTGGATATCTCTCGTTGGTCTGTTAGAGGAGTGGAGTTTGAAAGGGATATCCAGGTCGAGTTGGAGTTGCTGATGGATGGTTTTGTGTATTAGGGTAATAGATTTGTACAGGATTCTGAAATTTACTGGTAACCAATGTAGGTTTTCTGAGGACGGGGGAGATGTGTTCACCGCGGCTGGTGTTGGTCAGCAGTCTCGCTGCCGCATTTTGTAACATCTGCAGTGGTTTGGTGGTAGATTTAGGGAGGCCTAGAAAGAGGGCACTGCAGTAATCTATTTTGGCGAACAGAAGAGCCTGGAGGACTGTCCTGAAGTCTTGGAAAAATAAGAGTGGTCTCAGTCGTTTCAAAACCTGTAGTCTGAAGAAACTGTCTTTGGTAGTTGTGTTGACCATTTTTTTAAGGTTTAGACGATTGTCTATTATTACCCCAAGGTCTCTAACGTGCGTACAGGTGATGTGAGCATTGTGCGGTGAAGGTGGAGGAAGATTGTTTTCATTTGAAGAGATGAAGAGAAGTTCCGTCTTTGAGGCGTTGAGGACCAAGTTTAAGCTGTTGAGTAGATTAGTAATGGATAGAAGACAGTTATTCCAGTAGGTGAGAGCTTTTGAGATGGATTCTGATATTGGGATTAGAATCTGTACATCATCTGCGTACAGATAGTGAATTATGATAAATATATCATCTGCGTACAGATAGTGAAGTATGATAAATATTCAGCAGGAATTAGTGAGAGAGGGTTTGAGGTTGGTTGATTCATACATTACATACATACATTACATTACATACATTACATACATACATTACATACATTACACATTACATACACACATAAATAAAGGACCCCCAAAGCAGAGGGAATTCCCAGGCGGCCCCTTCAGAGCTGCAGCTGCCGCTCCGTGCAGGTTATTCCCATCCCTGCCCCCCAGGGAGCTCAGCGCAGCCCCCGTCCCCGCCCCCCAGGGAGCTCAGCGCAGCCCCCGTCCCCGCCCCCCAGGGAGCTCAGCCCAGCCCCCGTCCCCGCCCCCCAGGGAGCTCAGCGCAGCCCCCGTCCCTGCCTCCTTACCTTTCTCTTGCCACCAGGGATCCCCTGCTTTCCTGACGTCTGTCACCATCATCACCTCCTCCAGGAGGGAATTCCAGGCGTCCAGCCCCCTCTCCATGGAAAAAATACCTCCTGGCGTTGCTCCTCACTGTGACCCTAGCTCCGCAGCTTCCTTTCCATTTCCTGCCTTAGTTTCAGGCGCTCCAAGGTCTGCATCCTATCCCCCCCCGCCGCCTCGCCTCTCCTGTAGGGAACCCACCTTCATCCCCTAGGGCTCCCTGTACAAACCCTGCTGTTCCCCCCTTTTTATTGTAATCGCTCCATGTACTACCAGGACGTGCAACGCTGCCAAGCTGACACCAGAGGGCGCTGCCTCCCTGCTTATCAGCCCAGCTGCTTCCCCTTTCCGCTTTCTCCTTCTTTCTCTTTGCCAGGTTAGAAAAGGTTTTATTGCAAGGTCCCAGGAGAGAGAACGGAACGCGACACATTTTCTATAAAGCCTTCGTGCCTCTCAATAAAGCTTTAAAGCGCCAGCATCCCTCCTCTTTCGTAAATCAACCAAGCTCAGGGCGCAGGAGATTCTCCGCGCCGATTTCGGGGGTGGGACCCGCCGTCTGCCGGCCCCGCCCACGCGGAAAGAAACGCTCGAGACGGGAAGGCGCAGGAGGGTGCGTGCGCGCGCAGCTTTGCGTGTTTTTAGAATGGCGCGAGGCTCTTTTCGGGGGAAAAACGTGGGTACGGCTCTCTGCAAGCGAAGCCATGCAAACGCCGGGGACGTGCAGCTCCTTCCTGACCCTTCCCGTGAGAGGCGACCCTGAGCTGCCTGCAGGCTCTGCCTCCCGCGTACACTTAACGCGTCTTATAAATCGCCCCAAATCCCCTCCCCCACCAGGAGTCCCAGTGCTTTAGCTAAAGCTGCTGATTCACTCGGTTTGGGTTTGGCTTTGGGGTTTATTTCTTCACCTTTCCAACTCCCGGCTGAAGGCGAGTTACAATTCAGGTAGCCAAAGTAGATCCCTGCCCCGAAGAGCTTACTGTCCAAGGTGGTGCATTCTCTCCACCTACCTTGCCAACTAATTGCAAAAATCATTCATTCTCTGCCTTGGCTAAGGCTGCATTTAAGGAAACAAATCCCAGGGAGTACAGTTTTACTCTCCATTTGCATCGCGGAAGTAAGAGACATCCTTCCCGAATGTCTGTATGAGCGGGCTGCCCCACAACCAAAGTATAAGGTGCTGTGTCCCTTCCGGGACTTCCGACTGTAGAGGGAGGAAGCAGCAGCAGCGGGGAAGCGCAGAGGGAAGGGAAGATGATGATGGGGAAGGGAAGATGATGATGGGGGGGGGAGGATTGGAAGGGAAGGATATTATCACAGTGATTCCAGTGAGTGGCACTGTATTACTGAGTGATATATTATCATATTCTATATATAATCATAGGTCATTATCACAGTGATTCCAGTGAGTTGCACTGTATTACTGAGTGATATATTGTCATATTCTGTATATAATCATAGGACATTATCACAGTGATTCCAGTGAGTGGCACTGTATTACTGAGTGATATATTGTCATATTCTGTATATAATCATAGGTCATTATCACAGTGATTCCAGTGAGTGGCACTGTATTACTGAGTGATATATTATCATATTCTATATATAATCATAGGTCATTATCACAGTGATTCCAGTGAGTGGCACTGTATTACTGAGTGATATATTGTCATATTCTGTATATAATCATGGGACATTATCACAGTGATTCCAGTGAGTGGCACGGTATTACTGAGTGATATATTATCATATTCTATATATAATCATAGGACATTATCACAGTAATTCCAGTGAGTGGCACGGTATTACTGAGTGATATATTATCATATTCTATATATAATCATAGGACATTATCACAGTAATTCCAGTGAGTAGCACTGTATTACTGAGTGATATATTGTCATATTCTATATATAATCATAGGTCATTATCACAGTGATTCCAGTGAGTGGCACTGTATTACTGAGTGATATATTGTCATATTCTGTATATAATCATGGGACATTATCACAGTGATTCCAGTGAGTGGCACGGTATTACTGAGTGATATATTGTCATATTCTGTATATAATCATAGGACATTATCACAGTAATTCCAGTGAGTGGCTCTGTATTACTGAGTGATATATTATCATATTCTATATATAATCATAGGTCATTATCACAGTGATTCCAGTGAGTGGCACTGTATTACTGAGTGATATATTGTCATATTCTGTATATAATCATGGGACATTATCACAGTGATTCCAGTGAGTGGCACTGTATTACTGAGTGATATATTATCATATTCTATATATAATCATAGGACATTATCACAGTAATTCCAGTGAGTGGCACGGTATTACTGAGTGATATATTATCATATTCTATATATAATCATAGGACATTATCACAGTAATTCCAGTGAGTGGCACGGTATTACTGAGTGATATATTATCATATTCTATATATAATCATAGGACATTATCACAGTAATTCCAGTGAGTGGCACTGTATTACTGAGTGATATATTGTCATATTCTGTATATAATCATGGGACATTATCACAGTGATTCCAGTGAGTGGCACTGTATTACTGAGTGATATATTATCATATTCTGTATATAATCATGGGACATTATCACAGTGATTCCAGTGAGTGGCACTGTATTACTGAGTGATATATTATCATATTCTATATATAATCATAGGACATTATCACAGTAATTCCAGTGAGTGGCACGGTATTACTGAGTGATATATTATCATATTCTATATATAATCATAGGACATTATCACAGTAATTCCAGTGAGTGGCACGGTATTACTGAGTGATATATTATCATATTCTATATATAATCATAGGACATTATCACAGTGATTCCAGTGAGTAGCACTGTATTACTGAGTGATATATTATCATATTCTGTATATAATCATAGGACATTATCACAGTGATTCCAGTGAGTGGCACTGTATTACTGAGTGATATATTATCATATTCTATATATAATCATAGGACATTATCACAGTAATTCCAGTGAGTGGCACTGTATTACCGAGTGATATATTATCATATTCTATATATAATCATAGGACATTATCACAGTAAATCCAGTGAGTGGCACTGTATTACTGAGTGATATATTATCATATTCTGTATATAATCATAGGACATTGTCACAGTAATTCCAGTGAGTGGCACTGTATTACTGAGTGATATATTATCATATTCTATATATAATCATAGGTCATTATCACAGTGATTCCAGTGAGTAGAACTATATTACTATGTGACATATTATCATATTCTATATATAATCATAGGTCATTATCACAGTAATTCCAGTGAGTGGCACTGTATTACTGAGTGATATATTATCATATTCTATATATAATCATAGGACATTATCACAGTAATTCCAGTGAGTGGCACTGTATTACTGAGTGATATATTGTCATATTCTGTTTATATCGCAGGATATCACCACAGTAACTTCAGTGAGTGGCACTGTATTACTGAGTGATTATATTATCATATTCTATATATAATCATAGTTCATTATCACAGTAATTCCAGTGAGTGGCACGGTATTACTGAGTGATATATTATCATATTCTGTTTATATCGCAGGATATCACCACAGTAACTTCAGTGAGTGGCACTGCATTACTGAGTGATATATTTTCATATTCTGTATATAATCATAGGATATTATCACAGTACAGTGAGTGGTTCTGCATTACTGAATGATATATTATCATAATCTATATATATATCACAGGATATCAGCACAGTAACTCCAGTGAGTGGCACTGTATTACTGGGTGATATATTGTCATATTCTGTTTATATTGCAGGATATCACCACAGTAACTCTGGTGAGTGGCACTGTATTACTGAATGATATATTGTCATATTCTGTATAAAATCATAGGACATTATCACAGGATATCACCACAGTAACTCCGGTGAGTAGCACTGTATTACTCAATGATATATTGTCATATTCTGTTTTTATTGCAGGATATCACCACAGAAACTGCAGTGAGTGGCACTGTATTACTGAGTGATATATTGTCATATTCTGTTTATATCACAGGATATCACCACAGTAACTCCAGTGAGTGGCACTGTATTACTGAGTGATATATTATCATATTCTGTATATAATCATAGGACTTTATCACAGTAACTCCAGTGAGTGGCTCTGCATTACTGAGTGATATATTATCATAATCTATATATATATATCACAGGATATCACCACAGTAACTCCATTGAGTAGCACTGTATTACTGAATGATAAATTGTCATATTCTGTTTTATATTGCAGGATATCACCACAGAAACTCCAGTGAGTGGCACTGTATTACTGAGTGATATATTGTCATATTCTGTTTATATTGCAGGATATCACCACAGTAACTCCAGTGAGTGGCACTGTATTACTGAGTGATATATTGTCATATTCTGTTTATAATCCAGGATATCACCACAGTAACTTCATTGAGTAGCACTGTATTAATGAGTGATATATTATCGTATTCTATATATATCACAGGATATCACCACAGTAACTGCAGTGAGTGGCACTGTATTACTGAGTGATATATTGTCATATTCTGTTTATAATCCAGGATATCACCACAGTAACTTCATTGAGTAGCACTGTATTAATGAGTGATATATTATCGTATTCTATATATATCACAGGATATCACCACAGTAACTGCAGTGAGTGGCACTGTATTACTGAGTGATATATTGTCATATTCTGTTTATAATCCAGGATATCACCACAGTAACTTCATTGAGTAGCACTGTATTAATGAGTGATATATTATCATATTCTATATATATCACAGGATATCACCACAGTAACTCCATTGAGTAGCACTGTATTACTGAATGATAAATTGTCATATTCTGTTTATATTGCAGGATATCACCACAGAAACTCCAGTGAGTGGCACTGTATTACTGAGTGATATATTGTCATATTCTGTTTATATTGCAGGATATCACCACAGTGACTCCAGTGAGTGGCACTGTATTACTGAGTGATATATTGTCATATTCTGTATATAAACATATGACATTATCACAGTAACTCCAGTGAGTGGCTCTGCATTACTGAGTGATATATTATCATAATCTATATATATATATCACAGGATATCACCACAGTAACTCCAGTGAGTGGCACTGTATTACTGAGTGATATATTGTCGTATTCTGTTTATAATCCAGGATATCACCACAGTAACTCTGGTGAGTGGCACTGTATTACTGAATGATATATTGTCATATTCTGTATATAATCATAGGACATTATCACAGGATATCACCACAGTAACTCCGGTGAGTGGCACTGTATTACTGGGTGATATATTGTCATATTCTGTTTATATTGCAGGATATCACCACAGTAACTCCAGTGAGTAGCACTGTATTACTGAATGATATGTTGTCATAATCTGTTTATATCACAGGATATCACCACAGTAACTCCAGTGAGTGGCACTGTATTACTGAGTGATATATTGTCATATTCTGTTTATATCACAGGATATCACCACAGTAACTCCAGTGAGTGGCACTGTATTACTGAGTGATATATTGTCATATTCTGTTTATATTGCAGGATATCACCACAGTAACTCCAGTGAGTGACACTGTATTACTGAGTGATATATTGTCGTATTCTGTTTATAATCCAGGATATCCCCACAGTAACTCCAGTGAGTGACACTGTATTACTGAGTGATATATTGTCATATTCTGTTTATGTCACAGGATATCACGGCCACATCTGTTCGTTTAGCACAAAGTCACTAATGTTTCACCTTTGCCATCTGTTTCAATCTCTTTTATTGTCTTTATATCACATCGTTGTAATTGACCTCCTCTTTATGGAGCCACAGGGCTTTACCTGTAAGAGCCGTAATCCCTGGAATGATAACGTAATCCCGCTGATTGGATTTGTCCCCTCTGCGATGTGCACGCTGATTCTGACTACCAACGCTGTAATGACTCTGCTTGCAGCAGGGCAGATGTTCGCCGTGATCGCTAAGTGCAGCCTGAGAGCCTTGGGGAAACCTTTACATTAAGTCAGGGGAGCCGGGAGCCGCTGGCAGCCAGCAGAGGGTGCTGAGCGCCCTGTGAAGAAGTGACGTGTACAGAGGAGAGAGGGAGGAGTGGGAGGTTGAACTAAAAGCTGCCTGGTTCCTGGAGCTTTGCTCTCCTTTGGGACAACTCATTCACAGAGAGTGAGGCAGCGAGTGAGCCTGGAGCTGCTCGGGGTTCTCGCTGCTGTGAGTCAGGCATGGGCTGCTCTGGCTGAGAGAAGGCACTCGGGGGCCGGGGAGCTTTAACCTTCTCCTCACTTTTTTTTTCTTTCCCCATTTCTTGCCTGCGGGACAGTTTGGATTCCCTTCCCTGCAGGCTGCCCCTCCTTGGGATTTCGGGAGCGAGATGGAGCGGGGTTTCCCCTGCTGGTGCTTTGCTTCCCCGGCAGTTCTGCTCCCCGGTCCGGAGCTCGGATTTACTTTGCGGCTTGGGTTACCTTGGGATTTTCGGAGCCGGACACTGGGCAGGTCTCTGAGGTGCGTTTGCCTGCTGATGTGCCTGCTCTCTTCGGTCAGCGCCAAGCAGCCACGGGTGCGAGCCCAGGACAACAGGACCATCACCGTGGCAGTGGTGCTGCCGGAGAGCAACCTGCGGTACGCCTGGGCCTGGCCCCGGGTGGCGCCTGCCGTGCAGATGGCCATTGAGGCCATCAAGAAGGAGCAACACCTCCTGCAGGGCTTCTCCGTCCACCTGAAGTTCCTGACCTCGGAGCTGAACGGCGCCTGCTCGGAGTACGTGGCCCCACTCAACGCCGTGGACCTGAAGCTCTACAACGACCCGGACGTCCTCTTCGGACCCGGCTGCGTGTACCCTGCCGCCTCAGTTGCCAGGTTTGCCACCCACTGGGAGCTGCCCCTCATCACCGCCGGGGCACTGGCGTTTGGCTTCAAGCAAGACTTTGAGCACTACAACACCACGGTGCGGACGGGCCCCACGGCCCTGAAACTGGGGGAGTTCGTGGTCCACCTGCACGAGCACTTCAACTGGAGCTCCCGGGCAGCGCTGGTCTACCACGACGTCAAGAAGGACGACCGGCCGCACTACTTCACCATCGAAGGGGTCTACCTAGCCCTGGAGAAGGAGCTGAACAACCTCACCGTGCAGCACCAGAGATACCCGGAGGACGACGACGACGAAGCAGTCATTGAGTTTATCAAGAAGAACGGTCGCAGTAAGTGCGTTTTAGAGTCTCTCTCCACCGGGCCCCAGAACGTGTTCGGTACCTGTTCCTTTCCATCTCCCAGGCTATGCGTTTATCATAATTTTACCCTAGGCCTTTTCCTCCGTCAACCACATGGGCACAAGGTCTCGCCGTCTTGCTCGACTGATGCTTGCCCCTACTCTGTTACCTCTTCTGTTTCCATGACGTAATCCTAAGAATTACACTGCCAAAGACTAGAATGAAAAAAAAGCCACAGCTTCAAAGGAAAGGTGGTTCCCCCAGTGAAAATTAACCTGATCCATTGCTGCTGTAGGAAGAAAAAGAACCTCAACCTCCATCATCAGGCAGGCAGTATCGATAAATTAAATCAAAGGAGAGATCTCATTGTGGGGGTAACTCACAGGGAGTGCTGGATGGCAGCGTATGGAGATGGGAGATTTCATTGAGGGTGAGGCTAGTCACAGGGAGTGCTGGTTGGCAGGGCATGGGTTTGGGAGGTCTGTGTGGGGGTGTCACAGGGAGTGCAGAGTGGCAGGGCATGAGATTGTGAGGTCTCAGTGTGCAGGTGTCACAGGGAGTGTGGGGGGGGGGGATGGCAGGGCATGAGATTGTGAGGTCTCAGTGTGCAGGTGTCACAGGGAGTGTGGGGGGGGATGGCAGGGCATGAGATTGGGAGGTCTTGGTGTGGAGGTGTCACAGGGAGTGCCAGGTGGCAGGGCATGAGATTGGGAGGTCTGTGTGGGGGCGTCACAGGGAGTGCCAGGTGGCAGGGCATTGTATATGCAAGTATCACAGGGAGTGCCGGGTGGCAGGGCATTGTATTTGCAGGTCTCGGTGTGCAGGTGTCTCAGGGAGTGCTGGGTGGCAGGGCATTGTATGTGCAGGTGTCACAGGGAGTGCCGGCGGCAGGGCATTGCATTTGCAGGTCTCAGTGTGCAGGTGTCTCAGGGAGTGCCGGGTGGCAGGGCATTGTATGTGCAGGTGTCACAGGGAGTGCCGGGTGGCAGGGCATATTATGTGCAGGTGTCACAGGGAGTGCCGGGTGGCAGGGCATTGCATGTGCAGGTGTCTCAGGGAGTGCCGGGTGGCAGGGCATTGTATGTGCAGGTGTCACAGGGAGTGCCGGGTGGCAGGGCATATTATGTGCAGGTGTCACAGGGAGTGCCGGTGGCTGGACATTGCATTTGCAGGTCTCGGTGTGCAGGTGTCACAGGGAGTGCCGGTGGCAGGGCATTGCATTTGCAGGTCTCAGTGTGCAGGTGTCACAGGGAGTGCCGGTGGCTGGACATTGCATTTGCAGGTCTCGGTGTGCAGGTGTCTCAGGGAGTGCTGGGTGGCAGGGCATTGTATGTGCAGGTGTCACAGGGAGTGCCGGGTGGCAGGGCATATTATGTGCAGGTGTCACAGGGAGTGCCGGTGGCTGGACATTGCATTTGCAGGTCTCGGTGTGCAGGTGTCACAGGGAGTGCCGGTGGCAGGGCATTGCATTTGCAGGTCTCAGTGTGCAGGTGTCACAGGGAGTGCCGGTGGCTGGACATTGCATTTGCAGGTCTCGGTGTGCAGGTGTCTCAGGGAGTGCTGGGTGGCAGGGCATTGTATGTGCAGGTGTCACAGGGAGTGCCGGCGGCAGGGCATTGTATGTGCAGGTGTCACAGGGAGTGCCGGGTGGCAGGGCATATTATGTGCAGGTGTCACAGGGAGTGCCGGTGGCTGGACATTGCATTTGCATGTCTCGGTGTGCAGGTGTCTCAGGGAGTGCTGGGTGGCAGGGCATTGTATGTGCAGGTGTCACAGGGAGTGCCGGCGGCAGGGCATTGCATTTGCAGGTCTCAGTGTGCAGGTGTCACAGGGAGTGCCAGTGCTAGGTTATTGGCATCGCAGGCAAACCTTATAATCTTGCATTTCCCTTTCTCCCTCAGTCCTTCATGCACACAATTAAAATGTTACATTCATAACAGATCTTACATGGAAAGAACCACGTGCAGTCTTCTGATGTAAAAATCTCTCTTAGATCAACCTGTATATTCTACTTACCTGTGTTGCCAACCTGAAAACCCTGCAAAAAGACACCGGGAGCCCATATGGTACTAGGCCTATTGTAGTATGTGTTGGGTGCAAGTTTGGCCCTCAGAAAGCTATGAGTAAGCTGAATTAGAAGTAGACTATAGTAAACCTCCCAAACCAGAACTATCTGCCAGCACTCACCGTGATAATCCTACCTAGAAAGGCAATACTGCAATTTTACACCAGGCCCTACAACACCAATACACCTCCTATTAGGAAAATAGAACAATGCAGGCTGCTATAGATTTCTTACACTGCAACTGCAGGCTAGCAGACTCCTTCACTTCGGTCACACATGAAGAACAAGGACCCTCACCAAATAGAGATTATAAAAGTACAAATAGAAACATGCAGTCAAAAACTGAATTGGAAGCTGCAACAAGCCAAACTCTCTCATATACACACACCTCTAACACACGTTCATTCTCACACACGCTCTCTCATAGACTCCCTCACACACATGCTCACTCATGCATATTCTCTTACTCATACTCATGGTCACACATTCTCACTCATACTCATGCTCACACACACGCACGCTCACACATATTCTTATTCATACTCATGCTCGCTCACACACACACACACACACAAACATGCTCATGCTCACACACACACATTATCATATTCATACTCATGCTCACGCTCACACACATTCTCTTATTCATACTCATGCTCGCTTACACACACACACACACACACACACAAACATGCTCATGCTCACACACACGCACGCTCACACATATTCTTATTCATACTCATGCTCACACACACACACATTACCTTATTCATACTCATGCTCACACACACACACACAAACAAACATGCTCGCTCACACACATTCTCTTATTCATACTCATGCTCACACACACACACACAAACATGCTCACTCACACACATTCTCTTATTCATACTCATGCTCACTCACACACACACATTATCTTATTCATACTCATGCTCACACACACACAAACATGCTCACTCACACACATTATCTTATTCATACTCATGCTCACACACACACAAAAACATGCTCGCTCACACACATTCTTTTATTCATACTCATGCTCACTCACACACACACATTATCTTATTCATACTCATGCTCACACACACAAATGCTCGCTCACACACATTCCCTTATTCATACTCATGCTCACTCACACACACACAAACATACCCACATACACATTCTCTTATTCATACTCATGCTCACTCACACACACACACACATTATCTTATTCATACTCATGCTCACACACACACACACAAACATGCTCGCTCACACACATTCTCTTATTCATACTCATGCTCACTCACACACACACATTATCTTATTCATACTCATGCTCACACACACACAAACATGCTCGCTCACACACATTATCTTATTCATACTCATGCTCACACACACACAAAAACATGCTCGCTCACACACATTCTCTTATTCATACTCATGCTCACTCACACACACACATTATCTTATTCATACTCATGCTCACACACACAAATGCTCGCTCACACACATTCCCTTATTCATACTCATGCTCACTCACACACACACAAACATACCCACATACACATTCTCTTATTCATACTCATGCTCACTCACACACACACATTATCTTATTCATACTCATGCTCACACACACGCACGCTCACACATATTCTTATTCATACTCATGCTCACTCACACACACACACACACTATCTTATTCATACTCATGCTCACACACACACACAAAAATGCTCACTCACACACATTCTCTTATTCATACTCATGCTCACTCACACACACACACACATTCTCTTATTCATACTCATGCTCACATACACACACACACACAAACCTGCTTGCTCACACACATTCTCTTATTCATACTCATACTCGCACACACACACACACATTATCTTATTCATACTCATGCTCACACACAAATACCCTCGCTCACACACACACACACACACACACAAATACCCTCGCTCACACACATTCTCTTAATCATACTCATGCACACACTCTCACTTCTCTCCCTTTCCTCTCCTCCTCCGGAACCCACACAGCAGCATCAGCAGCTGCAGCCTCCTCCTTGGTCCGCACCACCAACAGGAATTCTCTTTCTTCCAGCCGCAGCTACTGCTCCCATTTCCAGTCACGGCAGTTGCTCCTCCTCCTTGCCAACCACGTGGGCCCATGCGACACTTCTTCCTTATCTGCACCCACGAGGGCAGCTTCCGCTACAGCCCCCAAAGGTTTCCTTTTACAGTTCTGGGGTCTCCGGCTGAAACCTGGAGAGAGCTCCCAGGAGCCAGGGATGCGGATGGCCTGAACCAGCCACTGCTGTCCTGCCGCTAAAACTTGTGGCGCTCTAGCTGGCTGCCTGGGTGGCCTAATGCTTTCACTGGCCCTAGTTATAGGATTAATGGCTAGGAAGGGATGCGTTTGGGGTACCACAAGGAGTGCTGGGTAGCAGTGTGTGCTGTTGACAGGTCTCAGGGGGGAGCTGTCGTAGGATTACTCGGTGGCAGCGTGTGTGCTTGGCAAGTCTCACTGTGCATTGTCGCAGGATTACTGGGTGGCAGGGTATAGGGGTTGAGAGGAACATCTCATGGTGGGAATGTCACTGGATTAGGGGGTTGGGAGTGTCACAGGATTACTGGGTGGCAGGGTATAGGGGTTGAGAGGAACATCTCATGGTGGGAATGTCACTGGATTAGGGGGTTGGGAGTGTCACAGGATTACTGGGTGGCAGGGTATAGGGGTTGAGAGGAACATCTCATGGTGGGAATGTCACTGGATTAGGGGGTTGGGAGTGTCACAGGATTACTGGGTGGCAGGGTATAGGGGTTGAGAGGTACATCTCATGGGAACGTCACAGGATTAGGGGGCTGGTTGGGAGTTGTCGTTGAGGTGGTATCACAGGAGCTTTGGGTTGGGAGTGTCACAGGATTACTGGGTGGCAGGGTATAGGGGTTGAGAGGTACATCTCATGGTGGGAACGTCACTGGATTAGGGGGCTGGTTGGGAGGTGTCATTGAGGTGGTATCACAGGAGTTTTGGGTTGGGAGTGTCAGAGGATTACTGGGTGGCAGGGTATAGGGGTTGAGAGCTACATCTCATGGTGGGAACGTCACTGGATTAGGGGGCTGGTTGGGAGGTGTCGTTGAGGTGGTATCACAGGAGTTTTGGGTTGGGAGTGTCAGAGGATTACTGGGTGGCAGGGTATAGGGGTTGAGAGGAACATCTCATGGTGGGAACGTCACTGGATTAGGGGGCTGGTTGGGAGGTGTCGTTGAGGTGGTATTGCAGGAGTTTTGGGTTGGGAGTGTCACAGGATTACTGGGTGGCAGGGTATAGGGGTTGAGAGGTACATCTCATGGTGGGAACGTCACTGGATTAGGGGGTTGGTTGGGAGGTGTCGTTGAGGTGGTATCGCAGGAGTTTTGGGTTGGGAGTGTCACAGGATTACTGGGTGGCAGGGTATAGGGGTTGAGAGGAACATCTCATGGTGGGAATGTCACTGGATTAGGGGGTTGGGAGGTGTCGTTGAGGTGGTATCACAGGAGTTTTGGGTTGGGAGTGTCACAGGATTACTGGGTGGCAGGGTATAGGGGTTGAGAGGAACATCTCATGGTGGGAATGTCACTGGATTAGGGGGTTGGGAGGTGTTGTTGAGGTGGTATTGCAGGAGTTTTGGGTTGGGAGTGTCACAGGATTACTGGGTGGCCATGTGATGGGTCCTTCAGGTACGAGGGCTGCATCTGTTTCTTGGAGCTGAAAGCTAACCTAACCCCCCTTATGTTACTGCACCTAATGTTAGCGCTGTATCGTCAGCCAGCTCCATAATAACCCCCTCCTTGTGTACCTCGCTTCCAGCTCTCGGGCTCGGAGGGAGAGTCGAATAAAGAATAGAGAGAGAGAAATCTCTCCCCCCTCGCTCATTCCCAGCCTGCAGCTTTGGCCGCGGTCTCTCCCTGTCCCCCGCAGGATGCGGGGCTGTCTCTCGGTGTGGCGAGCCTCACATTCCTGACATTCCTCCCACTTCTGGAGCACAGACTGTGAGAGCTGTCTCTCCGTGAGAGCTGTCTCTCAGTGAGGCCTCACCCAGGGCACTGACACAAACACGAGCAGCGCGGGGCCTGCACCACGAGCCCTGAGAGTGGAGGTGAGAGGACGTAATCCTGTACCCGCAGAGGGGAGACGGAAATCGGAGAATTTTTTTTTCTTCACACAATGCACAATTAAGCTCTGGAATTCATTACCAGGGTATCTGGAGAGCATTAGCATAGATGGGCTTAAAAAAGGTTTGGATTAGTTCCTGGAGGAGAAGTCCATAAATCATAACTAAGCAAGAAGACTTAAGAAATAGCCACTGCTTATCATTAGCATTAGATCTATTTACTGTTTGGGATCCTGCCAGGTACTTGTGACCTAGATTGTTCACTGTTGGAAACAGGATGCTGGGCTTCATGGACCCTCAGTCTTCCCAGTATGGCATTTCTTATGTTATGTTCTAACCTTTTGTCGCTTCCTACTTAGGTTTTTCAACTGGCTCCAGATTTTCAGGGCAGATTGATCCATTCCTGGTTTTACCCCAGTGTATGCAGGGACTTGTAGTCTTGCTTTTCTTAGGGCGTGCAATAGGGAAATGAGAACTACAAGTTGTTCTGCATGCAATGGGGTAAAACCTGGACTGGATCAACCCTGTTGGGTGAATCTGGAGCCAGTTGGCAACTCTGCTTCCACTCAACCCAGTTTGTAACCCAGTCAGTCATTTTAGGACCCCTGTCAGGGTGCTACATTTATTTGTAAGTGGCCTGATTTATATTCTGCCTCTCAGGACCTTCAGAGCGGATCACATTCAGGCCCTGGAGCCTCTTCCCTATCCCCAGAGGCAACGGAGGGTGAAGTGACGTGCCCAAGGTCACAAGGAATATGAGCAGGATTTTCCCGGTTCTCAGCCCCACCGACCGCTGTAACCTCCTCCACTCACGGCCTAGCGCCCTCCCCTGATCCAACTCGCTGGTTATCCAATCAGAGACATTGATCAGATTCACCTCTGGTAAAACTTCGCTGCCGCGGATCTTGCGATCCATGGATTCCAGGAATCGCACTCTCCTCCTTATTAGCAGCGATGCCATTAGTTTGCTCGCCACCGAGGTCTGCACTTCCCGGCCTCCACCTTACTTCACGTTTTAGGAATCGGGACCACATCCACCTCACCCTGCCCTTGTGGCTCTCCCCATTCTCCGTGTCTGTGTGCGTTTCTTCCGCTCCGCCTGTCCTCCTCGCCCTGTTCTGAAGCCCCTTGAGGCGGTTTACAAAGGATTTCGGTTTTTCGTTGGCTTCGTCGGTGCCCAGAGGAGGGGAGGCCGGGCCCCCGAGGGACGCTGCGGCAGCCTCTGCCCGTGCACTGCTTCTGGGGGCCCCGGCGGAGCCCCTGCTGGCGGGACGGGAGCAGGGAGCAGTCGGCAGTCATGGACGGGGAGGCAGTCAGTGATTTTCAGGAGGCGTGTGGCAGACGCAGCCCCCGGGAGAGGGGCTCCTCAGGAGGCAGCGGGGACGGAGGGCAGCGCATCATCCCGGGGCTCCGTGCTGGGATCTGTGCCGTTTAACAGCTTCATACGTGAGCCGGAGAAACGGATGACGGGGGTGAGGTGACCAAATGTACAGATGTCACACAATTATTCAAAGTATTTAAAGCACCAGCAGACTGTGAAGAGCAGGACTGAGTGGGACTGGGAGGTTGGGCATCTAGAAATGTAATGTGGAGCGGTGCAAAGTGATGCACATGGGGAAAAATAACCCTTCCTAATGTACCCTGTGTAATAGGGGTCCCTGCCCAGGGAAAAGGGCCTCTGCTTCTGATTTTTGTGCCACTGTCGCTGTGTTTCTTGTTAAACAGTAAAACCTTTCTCGTTTGAAGCAAAACCTTTGGTTTGAAGACCGCTTTATTTATGGAGAATGGTCCACTTTAGGGTCGCACAGGTTAAGCCTGTCCCCACCACCGCAGTGAGGGGCTCAGTGCTCAGCAGAGTTTGGAAATGTGGGGGGGGGGGGGGCGTTTCACGCAGAGGAAGGGGAGCAGCCAGGTAACGTAATCCCTTTCACAGGGCACTTGCTGTAGGGGCAAACCTTCAGAAGCTTGGATGCGGCCCTGCGATCAGGATTCTCCAGTTAGGCAGAGCAAAGCTCCTGCTCCCGACGGGGATTCAGCTTCTTCCAAAACTAAAATATCCTTTCCTGATGTGCAAAGAAGTATTTATATCCGGGGGTGCTCCGGAAAGCTCGGGGGGGGGCTCGGTGGGGTTCCTGGAGCTGCACAGGAGGCCTTTCCGTCTGCCCTGCTCCGTCGCCTCGCAGGGGTGGCATCGTCCTTCTGTGCTTGCCGGCCCTTTAATTCCCTGGCCGGGCAGCTCTTTGTTTAAAAAGGAAGGCCAGGATTTGTAACTTCCTCTTCCGATCGTCGGCCCTACCATGGACGCTCACTTGCTGAGAGTGAGTGAACTTCCTCACAGGGACTGCCCGAGTCCTGGCACCGCTCCGGCACCTCAACAACCTTAACCGGAGCTAGGCCCGAGCATGGGTCCCTGGCTGAGGAGCCGGCGCTTCTTAGTGGGACTCGGCCCGAGAGCGCTCCGGTTATTCAGCCGTTGGGAGTCTGCGAGCGTCCGATCCGCCGGGCCTCCTGGCGTGACCCTCACAGGCCTGTGCAGGATTCAAGCTCGGCTTGAGCGTAAACCTCTCCCGCGTCAACTGCGCAATTCTCCTCCTTACTTACGGCAAATAGGTCTCTCATTGAAACTCCAGGTGGAAAGATTTCGGAGCTAGAGACCTCTGCAAATCTGATAAATTCAAAGGTTCAGGTGCTGGAAAATGCTGAAAATGTGCCTATCAAAGAGAGTTGGACGTCACATAATGAGCTGGAAAATGTTGAGGATTTGTTAAGACCTAGAAATTTACGTATACTCGTGAATTGTCCGCTTATGAAGCTCATAATGAAGATAACATCCCAATTATTTCCAAAATGTTCTATTTACTTGAGAGAGAAAGAGAAGCTAATGCTGAGCAGAGAGAGAGAGAGAGAGAGGGAGCAGCCCTGCGACAGATAGCTGCGTTCTTAGGAGAGATGGTCGATGGGATACTGAAAGGGCTCTGCACCAGATAGGGGTGTAGTAGTGCTGTTGTAAAGCGTTTATTCTGTGGTCAGAGAGTGTCGTGTATTTCCTGACCACTCACGCCCCGAAGAACACATTTCCTTTCTCGGAAAAGCAAAACCTTAGCTTGTGGTGCTTCTTTCTTTTTAAAATGTCCTTGCAGATGTTTTGTGACTTTTGAGAGGAAAAAAATGTGCATTTACTGAGCCATGGCGCTTGGAGAGCTTCACATCAGATAAGGTTAATGTTTGTGACCCTCCTGCTCAGCTGAGCTATAAATTAGGATTCGCTCCTCCTCTCCTCTTTACTAGCTTCCATTTCCTGAGAGATTAAGTTCTTTCCTTATCTCCCCCAGGATTATTGGAACTAGGATTATGCAGATAGTGATTTCCTTATTGAGATTTATTATTGCTTGATTTCATTTACTTCTTGGCCTGTATATCCTCTTTTGTACTGTATCAAACATCAATAAAGATATAATTATACGAAGTTCAGATATCTCTATACAGCCAATGAATCCTTCCCAGAATTCACCCGATGCAGTCGCAGGTGCTCAGGAGTGGAAAATCTCAAGGAATCACTTTCTCCTGCGGCCCGAGTGCGGCAGTTACTGCCCTTAACAGAAGGCATGGGGGTAACCTGCACGGAGCGGCAGTTACTACCCTTAACAGAAGGCATGGGGGTAACCTGCATGGAGCGGCAGTTACTTCCCTTAACAGAAGGCATGGGGGTAACCTGCATGGAGCGGCAGTTACTACCCTTAACAGAAGGCATGGGGGTAACCTGCATGGAGCGGCAGTTACTACCCTTAACAGAAGGCATGGGGTAACCTGCATGGAGCGGCAGTTACTACCCTTAACAGAAGGCATGGGGGTAACCTGCACGGAGCGGCAGTTACTACCCTTAACAGAAGGCATGGGGGTAACCTGCATGGAGCGGCAGTTACTTCCCTTAACAGAAGGCATGGGGGTAACCTGCATGGAGCGGCAGTTACTACCCTTAACAGAAGGCATGGGGGTAACCTGCATGGAGCGGCAGTTACTACCCTTAACAGAAGGCATGGGGGTAACCTGCATGGAGCGGCAGTTACTACCCTTAACAGAAGGCATGGGGGTAACCTGCATGGAGCGGCAGTTACTACCCTTAACAGAAGGCATGGGGGTAACCTGCATGGAGCGGCAGTTACTACCCTTAACAGAAGGCATGGGGTAACCTGCATGGAGCGGCAGTTACTACCCTTAACAGAAGGCATGGGGGTAACCTGCACAGAGCAGCAGTTATTGCCCTTAACAGAAGGCATGGGGTAACCTGCAGGGAGTGGCAGTTACTATCCTTAACAGAAGGCATGGGGGTAACCTGCACGGAGCGGCAGTTACTACCCTTAACAGAAGGCATGGGGGTAACCTGCATGGAACGGCAGTTACTACCCTTAACAGAAGGCATGGGGTAAGCTGCACAGAGCAGCAGTTACTACCCTTAACAGAAGGCATGGGGGTAACCTGCATGGAACGGCAGTTATTGCCCTTAACAGAAGGCATGGGGTAACCTGCAGGGAGTGGCAGTTACTATCCTTAACAGAAGGCATGGGGGTAACCTGCACAGAGCGGCAGTTACTACCCTTAACAGAAGGCATGGGGGTAACCTGCAGGGAGTGGCAGTTACTACCCGTAACAGAAGGCATGGGGGTAACCTGCACGGAGCGGCAGTTACTACCCTTAAGAGAAGGCATGGGGGTAACCTGCAGGGAGTGGCAGTTACTATCCTTAACAGTAGGCATGGCGTTAACCTGCAGGGAGTGGCAGTTACTATCCTTAACAGAAGGCATGGGGGTAACCTGCACGGAGCGGCAGTTACTACCCTTAACAGAAGGCATGGGGTAACCTGCATGGAGCGGCAGTTACTACCCTTAACAGAAGGCATGGGGGTAACCTGCACGGAGCGGCAGTTCCTACCTTTAACAGAAGGCATGGGGGTAACCTGCATGGAGCGGCAGTTACTACTCTTAACAGAAGGTATGGGGGTAACCTGCATGGAGCGGCAGTTACTACCCTTAACAGAAGGCATGGGGGTAACCTGCACAGAGCGGCAGTTACTACCCTTAACAGAAGGCATGGGGGTAACCTGCATGGAGCGGCAGTTACTACCCTTAACAGAAGGCATGGGGGTAACCTGCATGGAGCGGCAGTTACTACCCTTAACAGAAAACATGGGGGTAACCTGCATGGAGCGGCAGTTACTACCCTTAACAGAAGGCATGGGGGTAACCTGCATGGAGCGGCAGTTACTACCCTTAACAGAAGACATGGGGGTAACCTGCATGGAGCGGCAGTTACTACCCTTAACAGAAGGCATGGGGGTAACCTGCACAGAGCGGCAGTTCCTACCCTTAACAGAAGGCATGGGGGTAACCTGCATGGAGCGGCAGTTCCTACCCTTAACAGAAGGCATGGGGGTAACCTGCATGGAGCGGCAATTACTACCCTTAACAGAAGGCATGGGGGTAACCTGCATGGAGCGGCAATTACTACCCTTAACAGAAGGCATGGGGGTAACCTGCATGGAGCGGCAGTTACCCTCTTAACAGAAGACATGGGAGTAACCTGCATGGAGCGGCAGTTACTACCCTTAACAGAAGGCATGGGGGTAACCTGCAAGGAGCGACAGTTACTACCCTTAACAGAAGGCATGGGGGTAACCTGCATGGAGCGGCAGTTACCCTCTTAACAGAAATATGGGGGTAACCTGCATGGAGCGGCAGTTACTACCCTTAACAGAAGGCATGGGGGTAACCTGCATGGAGCGGCAGTTACTACCCTTAACAGAAGACATGGGGGTAACCTGCATGGAGCGGTAGTTACTACCCTTAACAGAAGACATGGGGGTAACCTGCACGGAGCGGCAATTACTACCCTTAACAGAAGGAATGGGGGTAACCTGCACGGAGCGGCAATTACTGCCCTTAACAGAAACATGGGGATAACCTGCACGGAGCAGCAGTTACTACCCTTAACAGAAGGCATGGGGGTAACCTGCACGGAGCGGCAGTTACTACCCTTAACAGAAGGCTTGGGGGTAACCTGCACGGAGCAGCAGTTACTACCCTTAACAGAAGGCATGGGGGTAACCTGCACGGAGCGGCAGTTACTACCCTTAACAGAAGGCATGGGGGTAACCTGCACAGAGCGGCAATTACTGCCCTTAACAGAAACATGGGGATAACCTGCAACCGAGCAGCAGTTACTACCCTTAACAGAAGGCATGGGGGTACCTGCACGGAGCGGCAGTTACTACCCTTAACAGAAGGCTTGGGGGTAACCTGCACGGAGCAGCAGTTACTACCTTTAAAGAAGGCATGGGGGTAACCTGCACGGAGCAGCAGTTACTACCCTTAACAGAAGGCATGGGGCTAACCTGCACGGAGCAGCAGTTACTACCCTTAACAGAAGGCATGGGGGTAACCTGCATGGAGTGGCAGTTACTACCCTTAACAGAAGGCATGGGGGTAACCTGCACAGAGCGGCAATTACTGCCCTTAACAGAAACATGGGGATAACCTGCACCGAGCAGCAGTTACTACCCTTAACAGAAGGCATGGGGGTAACCTGCACGGAGCGGCAGTTACTACCCTTAACAGAAGGCTTGGGGTAACCTGCACGGAGCAGCAGTTACTACACTTAACAGAAGGCATGGGGGTAACCTGTACGGAGCAGCAGTTACTACCCTTAACAGAAGGCATGGGGGTAACCTGCACGGAGCAGCAGTTACTACCCTTAACAGAAGGCATGGGGGTAACCTGCATGGAGTGGCAGTTACTACCCTTAACAGAAGGCATGGGGTAACCTGCACAGAGCGGCAGTTACTACCCTTAACAGAAAGCATGGGGATAACCTGCATGGAGCGGCAGTTACTACCCTTAAAAGAGGCATGGGGGTAACCTGCACAGAGCGGCAATTACTGCCCTTAACAGAAACATGGGGATAACCTGCACGAGCAGCAGTTACTACCACCTTAACAGAAGGCATGGGGGTAACTGCACGAGCGGGCAGTTACTATCCTAACAGAAGGCATTGGGGTAACCTGCACGGAGCGGCAGTTACTACCCTTAACAGAAGGCATGGGGTAACCTGCACGGAGCGGCAGTTACTACCCTTAACAGAAGGCATGGTGTAACCTGCATGGAGCGGCAGTTACTGCCCTTAACAGAAGGCTTGGGGGTAACCTGCATGGAGTGGCAGTTACTACCCTTAACAGAAGGCATGGGGGTAACCTGTACGGAGCAGCAGTTACTACCCTTAACAGAAGGCATGGGGGTAACCTGCATGGAGCGGCAGTTACTACCCTTAACAGAAGGCATGGGGGTAACCTGCACGGAGCAGCAGTTACTACCCTTAACAGAAGGCATTAGGTAAGAATTCCAGCCTAAAGCAAGTTAAAATGTAAAATTCATCTTCTGGAACCACTTCTGCTTCTCTCTCCGACTAGAGGCAGCTCCCTGGAGATCAGCTCCTGCAGCTTCCAGCTCTTAGAGATCCTGCATGTTTCACTCGTCAGTCCCCTCCAACCTAGAGACAACTTGGTGGTGGAGGGAAAATGAATCACAATTCCCCGGAAGGAGAGGGTAATGGAGAATTCACAATCGCGCAGCTTTTACCAGCGGCAGATCCTGGCAGGCAATTCTGAGTTTTTTTTCATTGGGTGCCAAGAGAATTAAAGCAAGGGCGTGCGCTGGGGGTGGTTTACATGGATATCAGGAAAGCGCCTGATTCTCTGCCGCACGGGGAGGGTCATTTATAGACGGAGCAGTCTGAGGATGGGTGCAGAGGTGGTGGGCTTGGTGTAGGAAATGGGTGAGGATTAGTGCAGGGTCTCAGGGATTGGTCCTGCGGCCGAGTCTCTGCAATGTGTTTGTCGATGAGATCCTGGAGGGGGCTGCAAGGAAACGTTTCTCTTCCTGGAAGATGTGCAGCAGACTGGCTATGAGGGAGCAGATAGAAAGCAGAGAGTCCTATCCAGAAGCATCACCAGGCAGCTCGTGAAGATTTGGGAACTTGTCCCCTGAACTCTGGTGGTATAAGTTATCCAGACAGAGTGGCGAGGCTGCACCGCTGAATATGCAAACTAAGCTAGGGATGTTCCAGTGGCGTAACTGGGAGGAGATGAGTTACCCGCAGGAGTATCCAGCTAACTCTCAGGCCGATACAGTACAGGGCGCTCGTGGACGCGCGTTTTCCCTTACCCCTTATTCAGTAAGGGGAGGAAAACGTGCGTCCAACCCGCAGCACCTAATGGCGCCCTCAACATGCAAATGCATGTTAATGGCCCTATTAGGTATGCGCGCGGCATACAGAAAGTAAAATGTGCAGCCAAGCCGCACATTTTACTTTCAGAAATTAACGCCTGCCCAAAGGTAGGCGCTAATTTCTGCTGGCACCGGGAAAGTGCATAGGAAAGCAGTAAAAACTGCTTTTCTGTGCACCCTCCGACTTAATATCATAGTGATATTAAGTCGGAGGTCCCGAAGGGTAAAAAAAGTAAAAGAAAAATTTTTTTTTAATGGGCCAGCGGCTGTCGGGCCGAAAACCGGACGTTCAATTTTGCCGGCGTCCGGTTTCCGAGCCCGTGGCTTTCAGCGGGCTCGAGAAGCGACGCTGGCAAAATTGAGCGTCGGCTGTCAAACCCGCTGACAGCCGCCGCTCCGGGCTAAAAGGAGGCGCTAGGGACGCGCTAGTGTCCCTAGCGCCTCCTTTTGCCTGTTTCTACCGCACCACCTCATTTGCATACCGTATCGCGCACGCCAGGAGAGCGGGCGTTCGTCCGCTCTCTGAATCGGCCCGTCTGATAGTTGAGTAACTTATCTGGCTAACTCTGGTCCTCAGCTTAGCCAGATAAGCTTCCCGGTGATAGGCAGATGCAGTTGGTGGATTGGCTGTGCCCCTGAATGTATGGTCAGAGTTAGCCGGATAGGTTTATCTGCATTAAGTAGCTGAGCCGCACAGCGCCTGATGAATATTGACCTCACGGTAAATGGTGGCAGATGAACCCGCAGCTGTTTAAGGTCGTAACTGCAGATCTGTGCAGATGACCTCCGAGCAGGTTCCCTTCAGCGTTATAACGGCCGATCCGTGCAGCTTACCTCACCGGAAGTTACCGCGCGCGGGGATCCTCCGCGCATATTCCTCTGCTGTGCTCGTCTTCAGCACGCCCTCCATGCAGAGATATTTCCTGACGTTGGTCCCAGCTGTACCCACCTGCACTTTCATATCATCTGCCCTTCCACTGGAAAGATCTTCCCTCCTCGTGCATTAGTGACCCTTCCCAGGGACTTGAAACGTCTGTCTCTCCTCCAGCTCTCGTCTCGTGTGTCCACCATTTTGGCTGCCTCTCTCTGGACCCGGATCTCACCCATCACCTGCACAAAAGCTTTTCCTGCCGGTTATGCCTCCCTCCGTGCAGCCCCAGCTTCTCCCTGGCCTTAGCCCTCTCTTTTTGTCGCTTTGCTCTCTTGCCTTCAGATTGTCGGACACGATCACGCCAAGGTCTCTTTCCCTGCCCCTGCGCATCCGTCTTTCACCCCCCGCCCCCCCATCACGTACGGCTCCTGCGGATTTCCGCTCCCCCACGTACTTGACTCTGCATTTCTTCACGTTGAATCCCAGCTGCCAAACCTTCGTCCGCTCATTTCTCAGTCTCTTTACTCTCTCCTGGGTGTCCACTCTGTTGCAGATCTTAGTGTCACCTGCAAAAAAAAGACAAAGTTTCCTTCTAATCCCTCCACCAGGTCATGCCAGTGTAACGACAGTTTTCAGAAAGGGATCAAGAAAACCAAAGACCAGCGAGACTGATGTCTGTGCCAGGCAAAATGGTAGAAACCATCATAATATACAACATTGCTGAATATAGAGATAGCCATAGATGTAATGGGACAAAGCCAACATGGGTTTAGCCAAGGGAAGTCTTGCCTTACAGATTTGCTACATTTTTTTTTGAGGATGTAAATAAACCTGTGGATAAAGGTGAGCCAGCTGATATTGTGTATCTGGATTTCCAGAAAGCATTTGACAGAGTCCCTCATGAGAGACTTCTTAGAAAATTAAAAAGCCATGGGATGAGGGAAGTGCGCTGTTGTGGATGGCCAACTGGTTAAAAGATAGAAAACAGAGAGCAGAGCTAAATGGTAAATTTTTCCAATGGAAAAAGATGAATAATGGAGTGTCCCAGGGATCTGTTCTGGTCGCCGCACCTCAAAAAAGATATAATTGCGATGGAGAAGGTACAGAGAAGGGCAACCAAAATGATAAAGGGGGATGGAACAACTCCCCTATGAGGAAAGGCTGAAGAGGCACTGGAGGTTTCTCACGTAGTCAATGCCTTTATCATTAACTTGGTTTGAAAATATTACCATGTTAAGGTTCTTATCATTTAAAGTGGCGATGATAAGAACCTTAACATGGTAATATTTTCAAACCAAGTTAATGATAAAGGCATTGACTACGTGAGAAACCTCCAAGCGCCCTGAGGTTTGCTGTCAGGGCTGCAAATCTAATCCTCCATCCGGAAGGACCTGAGGAAACCATTAAAAAAAAAAAAAAAAAAGAGTTCAACTTTGCATGCGTCCCTCACTTAGCTGAGAGGCCCATAAATTTATCCAAGAGAGCGCCTCACCTCTCCGCCATGGAATCCACATATTGCGTCGTATTAGAGGCATTGTCAAAGACCTTCCACAGTCCATTATGTTCTAGCCCCCGTTTTGCCGGGTATTGTAGACTGAAACAAATATGCTTTTTAAAAAGATTCTCTAACCTAACTCCATTTTGGGATCTGTCTTCTATTTATGGTATCTGGGGATGGGTAAGAGAGGATTTCAGGGAGGGAGGTTGGGAGGATTTGCCATTTAGTTCAAACTGAGCTTCAGTGGATCTGGTATGCATGGGGTTTGTTCACCACATTCTTTTGGGGGAGCTTTATCAAAGACTTAGAAAAGACAAGCAGCATGTATGAGGCAGTAAGAATTGATTTTGTCAGGCTTATCACCTATGGTGGTAATTCTCTGGAGACCCTTGGGGTAATTGCTGTAATCACGATGGTCAATGGTTCCCTGGTCTGGGAGGAACCCGTTTAGAACAAGACAAAGGGATCTGAAAGCTGCTCGTTATATTCCTATTTTGGGTTAAATTTGACTGACACCTTGAGAGTTTTGTCATAGAATATAGCTGGACTGGGATTCCCCATTAAGAGAGCCAAAATGTTAACCTCCCTGCATAGGCATAAAGCACAGATCGTCTGCCTCCAGGAAACTCATTTAAGTGATCTGGAACATGGTAAATTACTCAGGGACTGGGTGGGGCATTCATTCATCTGCGATGCATAGAAAGGGGGGAGTGGCAATACTGGTTGGCCAAAGATGTCGCATTTGTACATCAAAATATATATAAAGACAATGAGGGTAGATATGTAATCATAACTGGGAAATTATTTGGGTGAGAAATCACTTAATGCAATGCATCTAATGTTTATTTTCATGATTTTTTCCAAGAGATAGTTAGGGCATTAATCACATATGGTATTGGTACATTAGTGGTAGTGGGGGACTTTAATTGCGTTGTTGCCCAACTTTAGATCGAAAATCTACTGTGTCTATCCCGAAACTAGGCCAAAATAAAGGCATAACATATTTGTGCAAACAACTTGCATTGCTAGATGTTTGGCGGATATTACATCCAGAGGGGAGGAATTATAAGTCTGAGTAGCTCAATTGGTAAAGCATGAGACTTTTAATCTCACGCTCATGGTTTCAATCCCATGTTGGGTGAAAAAGATTTCAAAAAGGTGGATAGTCTTCATAAAATGACTTATGAGGCGAGATTGAAGAACCTAAATATGTATACCCTGGAGGAGAGGAGGAGCAGGGGTGACATGATACAGACTTTCAGATACTTGAAAGGTTTTAATGATCCATGGTCAACAACAAACCTTTTCTGTTGGAAAAAAATCAGTAGAACTAGTAGGGGGTCACGATTTGAAACTCCAGGGAGGAAGAACCAATGTCAGGAAGTATTTCTTCACGGAGAGGGTGGTAGATGCCTGGAAGGCCCTTCTGGAGGAAGTGGTGAAGGCTAAAACTTGGAAGGATTTCAAAGGGGCGTGGGATAAACACTGTGGATCCATAAAGGCTAGAGGATGGGAATTAAGAGAAGAGCCATGGGGGTGGCTTGTGGGAATGGTGGCTACTACCTGGTGATTACTACCCTTACTCAATAAGCCTTCACAGGTTAATGCAACGCCAACATTGCTCTCTGCTTCAACGGCAGGGGGAAATGTGGGAAAGAGGATTTGCATTCAGATAATAACCAACAAGGAGTGAACTTCATAATCTGGGTAAATAAGCGTGGGGGTAGCTTGCTTGTTACGGCGGTTACTGCCCTAAACCAATTAAGCCTGATACATCACTTTGAATGCATATACAGCATTGCTCTCTGCTTCAATGGCAGGGGGAAATGTAGAAAAGAGGATTTACATTCAGACAACATCCAACAAGACATTGATCTGTGCAGTCTGGGTAACCAAGCATCGGGGTAACTTGCTTAATGCGGCAGTTACTACTCTTAACCATTAAGCCTTATGCTCACCTTTGATGCAACTCCAACATTACTCTCTGCATCAATGGCAGGAGGTGGCAGGAAATTGGAATCAAACAGTTACCAACAAGGGCCCTGAACTTGGTGGTCGGTGAAACAGATAAGTATGGGGAAATAAGCGTGGGAGTTTGCTGGGCAGACTGGATGGGCCATTTGGTGTTTTTCTGCCGTCATTTCTATGTTTCTATATTTTTATATTTCCCGTGCCCACACAACCATGTCCAGAATAGACTCTCTCTTAGTGTCGATATCCCAGTTTTCTCAGATTCAAAATGTGGTGATTGGTCCTACAGAGGTTTCAGATCATTTCATGATTTGGATAGATTTCAAATGGGGGGGGGGGGGGGGGGGGGAGCACCAAGGGAGGGACAGCGCAGATGGAAATTTCCCAATCATGTCGCAGGAGACCTACATTTTCAAGCTTTTCCCAAAACCAAATGGAAGGAATATGAAGAACATAACTCCCAACACAAAGAAGATTCTGTGCTTTTTTGGGAAGCGGGGAAAGCAGTGATGAGAGGGGAAATAACTGCTTATGTTTTTCATAAAGCTAAAATTTCAAACAAATAGTGGAGTTAGAACGAGAGTTCCAGAAAATCAGAGCTCGGTATATGGACAGCCCCACTCCTGCAATAAACAACATTATAGGAGGTCACTGTATAATTTAAATTGTGCGTCAAAAGACGATGCTACACTCCTCCCATAAGTTTTATAGATTTGGCAACAAAGCGGGGAAACATGGCTAATATGGTAAAGGCGAAACAAGAAACACATTTTATAGAGGCCTTAGTGGATAAAAAGGGGGAAAGAGAGTTTCAGTGGGGGAGATATGCCAGTTATTCAGGGCTTTTTATAAAGAGCTATATGAGGCAGAAATGGTTGAGGAAGAAGTAGAGGCTGAGAAATCATTTTTCCAGGGGCTCAGTATTCCCAAGATATTGAATGGTTAAATCGTCCACCCTCTATTATGGAAATCGCAGATGCTATCAAAACCAGCCCCACATATATAAAGCACCCGGTCCAGATGGGTTAAATGCTGAGTTCTACAAAATTCTCAGGGGGGGGGGAATCAACGTAACTCTTCAGGAGTTTTTTTTAGAGGGGCCCTACAGCAGGGTGCATTTCCAAGGAATGATAAAAAGGCCTTTATTACTGCCCTCTCCAAAGGGGGAAAAGACTCGGTGCAGCCAGTCTCATCATATAGGCCGATCTTGCTATTACATTTTGATTCAAAACTATTCACAAAAATTTTAGCAACCTGGCTGAATGTAATTTTCCCATCTCTTGTTTCCCATCACCGGACGGGTTTTGTAAAAGGCAGGGCAGCTTGTAAACATGTAATCCGCTATGAGACACAGCCAGTTTGCCAAGATCCCAGCGTTGGAGGTGGGGTTTGACGCAGAGAAAGCGTTTGACCGGGTAGCATGGCGCGATCGTTTTTCAGTTCGACATCGCTATGGACCAGAAGGGGATTTCACTGACGATATTTCTTTATTAAATGAGGAGCCATGCCCTGTTATTTTAGCTAATGGAGGCATGTCGGAGGAGTTTGAACTGCACAGGGGTACAAGACAGGGATTCCCCCTTTCTCCGTGACTTTACATCTTATCACCGGATCCCCTCTCGAGGAAAATAGTTGAATCGCCTGAGATCTGAAGATTTGAAGTGGGAGGGGAAGCTTTTAAGATTGCTGCATTCGCAGATGATGTTTTAGTTTATTTGACCCACCCTGTTCAGTCTTTAAGGACGGCTATGACTATTCAGGATCAATTTGGTGTTATTTCTGGGTTAAAAATAAATCTAGACAGATCTGAGGCCCTAGACTTTTTAGGAGTGCTAAAAAATCAATGGTTGGGTACATTGGGTAGAAGAGGAAATGAAATACCTGGGTATAAAAATTCCCATTAATATCTCCCATATTTATAATAATAATATTTTGCTCTTGCTCGGCCCAAAGCCAAACTGGCAGAATGGGAGAAGCTTCCACTGTCACTCAGTGGTAGGATCCACTTATTTAAAATGATGGAGCTACCCCGCTGGTTATACAGCTTTCAAATGCTACCTGTATGGCTCAAAAGACCGCATCCTCAGGAGTTTAATTCAGCTTTTCGGAAAGTTTTGTGGAATAAGAAGAAAGCAGAATTAGCTTTACAGGATTTACAACTAGCATGGGAAGCGGGAGGGATGGCTCTCATGATTTAGCATGTCTTTTGAACATGTACAAGACTGGCTATATTTATCAGATACACTCTCCTTGTTTTGTACTACAAGCCTGGCGCACACCTTTGCATCTTAGTAATTTAATTCATGTTCCCTCTTAGCCAGCTACTGTAGAATTTAATCCTATTGTCTATGCAGTTCGGCAAGCCTGGAAAGCTGTATGTCGTAAATGGGGTACATCTTGGGAGGTGTCTCCAGGTCTTTCATTAAATGGTCATCCGAGGTTGTTACCTGGCAAACAGAATAAAATCTTGGAAAACTGCGCTAAGAAAGGGTGAACAACAATCAAACAGCTCATTCATGCAGATACAGGGATCATGACATGCATAGTTTCCAAGAGTTAAAAGACGAGTTTGATCTGTCCCTTAAAGAATTCTATGTGTATCTACAACTACAGCATTTTATAGAAACAGATTTGTTCTAGCGATCTAGAGCTATTCATTCCCATTTTGGACCATTGGACGGTAGCAGACAGCCCATCTGTCTGCTACCGTTCAAAAGTCACCATTTTGCTACACCAAATGGTGACTTTTGAACGTATAACTGCGTGCAGAACCTCCTCTCAACAATATGCCTTATTCATGAGTGCATGGAGGGACTATTTGTCATCGTTTCCCACCAAGGCACGGAACAACATTTTAGTGTTAAAATAGTGAAAACATAAACTGTCCATGCTGCAATTTTAAATCAATGTTGGGTTTCAACGGGTCTTGTGTCAAAGTCTGTAATGACTCTGACTTCTCACGGTAGCACTGCCGCAAATGTTGGACTATTGCCAAACTTTATGTGGATATCCAGGTTCTTGGACTTCAAATGGGAGAATGAGGGGTAGGTGGGGAGAGGGGGGATAAATACAAGGACTAACAGGCCGATACAGTACAATGTGCTCCGGTGGAGCTCACTGTTAACCCACATTTGGATGCACGTTTTGGATGCGCAAGCTTTACCCCTTATTCAAATGCATGTTGATGGCCCTATTAGTTATTCCTGCGCTATTCAGTAAGTAAAATGTGCAGCCAAGCCGCACATTTTATTTTCAGAAATTAGCGCCTACCCAAAGGTCGGCATTAATTTCTGCTGGCACCGGGAACGTGTACAGAAAAGCAGTAAAAACTGCTTTTCTGTACACCCTCCGACTTAATATCATGGCGATATTATTAAGTCAGAGGTCCCAAAATGTAAAAAATAATTAAAAAAAAAAAAAAATTTAAAAGCAGCCTGCGGCTTGAAATCCAGACGCTCAATTTTGCTGACGTCCGGTTTCCGAACCTGTGGCTGTCAGTGGGCTCGAGAACCGACGCCGGCAAAATTGAGAGTCGCCTGTCAAACCCGCTGACAGCCGCCGCTCCTTTAACCGCAGGCCCTAATTAGCATATTTTTATTTACTGGATCGTGCGTCCAGGACACTGGCCTGTGTGCCCGCCGCTGTCCCGAGTTTCTTTCTGTATCAGCCTGTAAGTAAGTGTATGTTACGGATTTAACCTGGATCAGTACTGTAAAGTTCTTGTTTAAAAATAAATAAAGTTAAAAAAAAAAATCATGAGAGGTCTAGAACGGGTAGATGTGAATCAGTTATTTACTCTTTCAGATACTGGACTAGGATACACTCCATGAAGTTAGCATGGGGCACATTTAAGACTAATCAGAGAAAATTCTTTTTCACTCAACGCACAATAAAGCTCTGGAATTTGTTGCCAGAGGATGTGGTTAGTGCAGTTAGTGTAGCTGAGTTTAAAAAAAGGTTTGGATAAGTTCTTGGAGGAGAAGTCCATTAACTGTGATTAATCAAGTTGACATAGGAATTAGCCGCTGCTATTACTAGCATCAGTAGCATGGGATCTTAGTGTTTGGGTAATTGCCAGGTACTTGTAGCCTGGATTGGCCTCTGTTGGAAACAGGATGTTGGGCTCAATGGACACTTGGTATGACCCAGTATGGCATGTCCTTATAAACACTGCTTTTTAATATATGTATAAATGAAGTGGAAATGAGAACAACTGAGATGATCAAATTTGCCGATGACACAAAATTATTCAAAGTTCTTAAATCATTGTGAGAAATTGTGAGAAATTGCAAGAGGACCTTGCAAAACTGGGAGACTGGGCATGCAAATGGAAAATGAAATTTAATGTGGACAAGTGTAAAGTGATACACTTAGAGAAGAGTAACCCAAATTACAGCTACATAATACAAGGTTCCACATTAGGAATCACCACTCAGGAAAAAGTTCTAGGTGTCATTGTTGATAACATTGGTAAACAAAGCTTTTCTTTCCTTCAGGCTTTTTAGTGCTCCAAATAGATTTTTTTATGCTGATCACAGATATTACTTCGAAATTTGTACATCACGTAAGGTTTTAAAATTGTGAAATTTTAAAACATAATCGTGAGTACATATATTTTCTTGTTGGACAGTAGTTTTTATGATTTTTTAAATTTGTCGTATTTTTGGCAGCCATAAGCAACATAACATGTAACAGAGGCTAACCTTTTTAAAAATACACCAAGAAACTCTGCCTGATCCTGCCAGAACTTGCTCGGGCAAGCCCCAGCTCGGCTGCAAGATTCCAAGTTTCCATTATGACACAGCCTTATATAAGCAGCAGCAATGAGTAGTCTCCTATGCGCAACGTCTGTGTGAATGAGCGAATCGTATCACTAAAACTGATGAGTTTAAAGCTTATGGATTTAATTTTATATACTTTATGCAATGTCGCACCAATGTCGTAATATCCGTGACACGTTTTGTTACATCTGTGTTGAGTTTACTCTGAAAGCACAGAAAAGGAGTATGACTGTACTCATTAAGAAGGCATATGAGTTGTACTTCAGGTGCAAAATTGGTGTCCAGGACAGAGCATGGGCTC
Organism: Rhinatrema bivittatum; assembly: GCF_901001135.1. NCBI lineage: Eukaryota > Metazoa > Chordata > Amphibia > Gymnophiona > Rhinatrematidae > Rhinatrema > Rhinatrema bivittatum. The sequence goes on from NC_042615.1 coordinate 832,201,982, forward strand.
CTCATATATGTTGCGCATCTTGCGCCAGTAGTCTGCGAGCATCCATACCATTTGCTATCCCAATGATATGGAGGGAACAGAAAGATCATATAACTGACTATTACTTCTGCATGACGAATGTGTCAGAATACTCATCAAAGAACAGGAAGTTTATTGAGTACCCTTAACCTTGCATCGGCAATGAGACCAGTGCCGCATGATGACAGTCTTCCTGTTCCAAAACTGCCAGAGGTGTGGACACTTGATGACGAGGATGAGGAGGTAGGCGATGATGGTGAGCCATCGCAGATGGAAGCTGTGGCTGATCCTGACTTTGTGCATCAACATCCAGCAATCCTCATTTAATATCTCAGTCAGAGCTGAAGGATCTGGTCAGAGATTTGGCTTTATCGAAGAGTCAGGCAGAGCTGCTTGGGTCAAGGCTGCAAGGATGGAATCTTTTGTCATCTAATACAAACATTTCAGTATTTCGTATCCGTCATGAAGATTTGACAAAATATTTCAACCCAGTAGACAGTCTGACTTTTTGCTGTGACATCAATGGATTGTTTTGTGCTCTCGGATGTGACCATGACCCAACAGAATGGTGTCTGTTTATTGATTCATCAGTCTTAAGTTTGAAGGCTGTTTTGCTGCACAACAGTAATATCTACCTATCAATACCTGTCGGACATGCCGGTCATATGAAAGAACAAGGTATCACCTCTAATAAACCAGTTGTACCATATTATTATCACTGTCTTCATGAGGAGACTATCTCTAACCATTTGTTTATTTTTATATGTCTCGATTAAACCAAAGAGTGAGTTTTCACCACAAAAATTTTTTTTGGAAAGAAGAGGAAGGTTTCATACAATTTCCTTATCACTGCATCCAGCAGTGTATAGCAATTCTAATCACGAACCAACCTCCTCCAACCCATAATTGTTTTTCTGTATTTCTTTAGCGTGTGTGAATTTATAGTGAATAATGTGTAATAAAAACTTTTTTGGCTATATCTCGCCAAACTAATTTTTCTAAGAAGTATTTTTTTCAGTACTCTTAGCAAGGTGTTTTTTTTCAATGCTCTTAACAAGATGCCGAACTTTTCCCAAAAACGCCGACAAATGAATTTTTTTACATGTTAACAAATGCCATTGTACGGGACAACATCCCTTCAACTTATCTGTGTATGTTTTCGTTTATAATGTCCATGTCCATGTCCCAACAGGGCCTTGTTTCGAATCCTCAATTCTTCGTCAGGGGACAAGATGTTATGGTCGGTAGATTTCGTTTGTAATCACTGTCCGACGCTTCGCAGATGAGAGTCCAACAATAGTCACCCAGCATGGAGGGGTTCCACTTGCCTTGATACCGTTTCTCAATTTTGATATGGTCACCATTTTGATATGGTCACCATTTTGACCATATCAATGGCGGATTAAACTTGAGGAGGAAACGCCGAACATCACCAACCATTACCGACCATAACATCTTGTCCATCAATGATGGTGACCATATCATTGATGGTGACCATATCAATGGCGGATTAAACTTGAGGAGGAAACGCCGAACACATCATGAAAACAGTTAGTGATAATAATATGGTACAACTGGTTTATTAGAGGTGATACCTTGTTGATTTATTAGTGGTATTTATATCCCTCGAAAACATATATGTGCATCGTTCTTTTGGGTTCATATGAAAGAAACATATGAGAATGTGCAGCTACTGCTGAACCACATTGAGTACTTGAGGTATAACTGGAATTTGTGTGGTGATCTCAAGGTTGTTGCAATTCTACTGGGTCTGCAGCTTGGTTACATCAAGTATTGTTGCTTCCTTTGTGAGTGGGACAGTCGAGCATGAGATTTGCATTACATCAGAAAAGTCAGGCCTCTCCGCAAGAAGTTGGTTCCAGGGCAGAAGAATGTTGTACACGACCCTTTGGTGGATCCTATGCATATCAAACTTGGCCTGATGAAAAACTTTAAGGCAATGAACAAGCAAAGTAAAGCCTTTGATTATTTTCGGCAAATGTTTCCATGTATAAGTGACACCAAAATAAAAGAAGGTGTTTTCGTTGGCCCACAAAACCGAGCTGTGATGAAGAACAGCCACTTTGATGGTCTTCTGCAAGGTACAGAACGTGTTGCATGGACAGCCTTCAAGAATGTCGTTTGTAACTTTCTAGGCAAATATAAGGCAGCAGACTATGTTGAACAGGTTGAAAATCTGCTTCAGGCATACAAATTGATGAAGCGCAACATATCATTGAAGATACATTTTCTTCATTCCCACTTGGACTTCTTCCCAGACAACCTTGGTGCTATGAGTGATGAACATGGTGAAAGGTTTCATCAACTCATTGTCAAAATGGAGAAACGGTATCAAGGCAAGTGGAACCCCTCCATGCTGGGTGACTATTGTTGGACTCTCATCTGCGAAGCGTCGGACAGTGATTACAAACGAAAATCTGCGGCAAAACATTTTTAGTTTTGTTTTCTGGTGCCAACATTGCCATTATAGCTTATGCCGCTACAGACATGTAACAATGCTTAATGTTTATCACACTTTTCTGGAAAAAGGTACCTGATACAGACATAATAAATGCATATTTGTGTTCAGCTTGTTAAAATCTACTTGTTTCACCAAAGGTTGTGGAGGAAACAAAATGTTCCCAGAAATTTGTTTACCAATGTAATATGTTGAAATCTCCTGCTCAGTGTGCAGCAGCATCCAAGAAAGCAAATAGAATGTTGGGGATTATTAGGAAAGGAATGGAGAATAAAACAGAATATCATAATGTCTCTGTATCGCTCCATAGAGAAACCATACAATGAGCATTGTGTGCATCAGCAGCCAAGAAAGCAAATAGAGTGCTGGGGATTATTAGGAAAGGAATGGAGAATAAAACAGAGAATATCATAATGCCTCTGTATCACTCCATAGAGAAACCATACAATGAGCATTGTGTGCAGCAGCATCCAAGAAAGCAAAGAGAATGCTGGGGATTATTAGGAAAGGAATGGAGAATAAAACAGAGAATATCCTAATGTCTCTGTATCGCTCCAAAGAGAAACCATACAATGAGCATTGTGTGCAGCAGCATCCAAGAAAGCAAAGAGAATGCTGGGGATTATTAGGAAAGGAATGGAGAATAAAACAGAGAATATCCTAATGCCTCTGTATCACTCCAAAGAGAAACCATACAATGAGCATTGTGTGCAGCAGCAGCCAAGAAAGCAAATAGAGTGCTGGGGATTATTAGGAAGGGAATGGAGAATAAAACAGAGAATATCCTAATGCCTCTGTATCACTCCAAAGAGAAACCATACAATGAGCATTGTGTGCAGCAGCAGCCAAGAAAGCAAATAGAGTGCTGGGGATTATTAGGAAAGGAATGGAGAATAAAACAGAGAATATCATAATGACTGTATCACTCCATAGAGAAACCATACAATGAGCATTGTGTGCAGCAGCAACCAAGAAAGCAAATAGAGTGCTGGGGATTATTAGGAAAGGGATGGAGAATAAAACAGAGAATATCATAATGTCTCTGTATCACTCCATGGTGAGACCTCATCTTGAGTATTGTGTGTAGTTCTGGTCACCGCATCTCAAGAAAGATATAACAGGATTAGAAAAGGTACAGAGAAGGGCAAAAAGAATTATAAAGGGGATGGAACAATTCTTCTATGAAGAAAGACTAAAGAGGTTAAGACTCTTCAGCTTGGAGAAGAGATGGCTGAGGGGAGATATGAGAGAGGTCTATAAAATAATGAGTAGAATGGAATGAATAAACTTTAATCAGTTGTTTACTCTTTAGAAAAGTATAAAGACAAGGGGGGACACAATGAAGTTACTAGGTAATACATTTAAAACCAATAAGAGAAAATATTTTTTCTCAATACATAGTTAAGCTCTGGAATTCGTTGTCAGAGAATGTGGTGAAAGCTATTAGTATAGGGCCGGATTTTATAAATTTGCGAGAGGGCGTACTTTTGTTGGCGCACTAGGCGCGAACAAAAGTACGCTGGATTTTATAAGATACGCGCGTAGCTTATAAAATCCAGGCTCGGCGCGCGCAAGGGGGTGCACATTTGTGCAACCTGCGCGCACCGAGCCCGGCAAGCGTTGCCTGTTCCCTCCGAGGCCGCTCCGAAATCGGAGCGGCCTCGGAGGGAACTTTCCTTCGCCCCCCCCCCCCGGCCCTATCTAAACCCCCCCCACCTTTGTTGGCAGATTTACGCCTGCTGAAAGCAGGTGTAAATCTGCGCGCGCCAGCGGGCTGCTGGCACGCCATCACCCGACCCGGGGGCTGGTCTGGAGGCCTCGACCACGCCCCTGGGCCGGCGCCACGCCCCCGGGCCGGCGCCACGCCCCCGGTCCTGCCCCGAACCTCCCCCGCCCCTTTTACGAAGCCCCGGGACTGTGCGCGCGTAAATCCAGCTGGATTTACGCATGCAGGGCATTTAAAATCCGCCCCATAGTGTTTAAAAAGGTTTGGACAAGTTCCTAGAGGAAAAGTCCATTAATCATTAAGGTAGAGTTGCAGAAATCCATTACTTACTCTTGGGGTAAGCAGCTTGGAATCTCTCTACCCCTTGGGATCCTGTCAGGGACTTGTGACCTGACTTGGCCACTGTTGGAAACAGGATACTGGGATTGATGGACCTTTGGTCTGACGCAGTTTGGCAAGTCTTATGTTCCAGTATCGCTCACCTCAATACCGAACAGAACTGATCCTTGAGGCCCCCCACTAATCACCCTTCTCTCCTTAGAGTGACTTCCATTTACCACTACCTACTGTCATCTGTATGTCAACCAGTTTCTAATCCATTCCACCACCTTGGGACCCACTTCCAAGCTCCTCATCTTATTCATGAGCCTCCTATGTAGGACAGTATCAAAAATTTTGCTTAACTTTATGTAAACCACATCAAGTGCTGACCCCAATCCAACTCTCTAGTCATCCAATAACAAAAAATCAGTCAGATTCTTATGCCACGATAAAACCAGGTTGCCTCATACCCTGCAACCCATTGGATTGTAAATAGTTGATTATCCTTTCCTTGAGCAGAGTTTTCCCACCACTGAGGTAAGGATAATTGCCCTGTAGTTTCCAGCCTCCTTTTTGCTGCCACTTTTGTGATTTGGGACCAGAACTGTCCTCCTTTTATCTTGAACAGGTCCTTCATTGAACTAGCCAGCATCTCTCTAATCTCCTAGGGGAGATCAATCAGACACCTAGAGGAACTGGGATCAACCCCGAGGGGAATCAACCCCAAGGACTGTTATCCCAGAAGCAAGCAGGCTCAACCAGACTGAGGCCTAACCTTGGCTGTGGGAGAACTATAGGACATGTCCACAACTACAGGAGACAGAGACTACTGGCAACTGCTTAGGGCCACACCTTTTATATTCCCAGGGACCTCATGGGAAAAGGAGGTGTGTCCTCTGTCACCAGTAGCTGGGGAATGGAGAAATCCTACTTGTAAGGGCTGGCCTAGCAGGAAGATAAGGAAACCTTTGTGCTTTCTTACTTTTGTTGTATCCTTTTACAGTTCAATGCAGAGTTACTTGTTACATAGCCTAATTTGTGGAGAAGCTGACTCCTGGAGAAATGCTGTTCTTAAAATCTATAGGCCAACAAGATGTCTGAGATCAGCAAATAGAAATTTGCTCGAGATTCCATCTGTAAAATTGGTTCATTTAGATATTTAAGGTAGACTACTCTGTCCGTAGCCAGACCTTTCCTATGGAGATCTTTTCCAGACGTATTGTGGGCCACAGCTTTTTAAAAATCCTTTAAGAAGGCATTGAAAACTCATCTCTTTACTCAGGCTTTTACACAACAGGGTTCCACCATGGGCCCTCTAGTCTTAAAGCGTCTACAATAGCTAATAATGTATTCTGTTTTTTGTCTGATTTTGTCTAGTCTTCTTTTAATGCACTATATTAATGTTATGACCTTTAATGTAAGAATTGTTATACATGTAAACCGGAGTGAAGGCTTGCTCCAAACTTCGGTATATAAAAGTACACAAATAAAAATAAAAATTATGAATTTTGTTTTTAATTTTTGTTATTTTTAATTTTTTTTTGTATTTATACATTTAGCATTTTTTGTATGCTAAATGTATATTGCTGTTGTCTGCTCAAACAAGACTGTGATGTGAGAGACATACAAATTCTTTTAAATAAACGAATAATGCTTCTGCTTGGTGGCGTTGACGAGGCCATTTCTCCTTCCGTCTCTGGATTTGGCCGGGCCCTCTCTGCCCGTGCCACACTGGTGCTTCGGCCTCTTCTCTGCGGGTTTGATTGTTCTTCTGCTGTGCACAGAGCCTGAGGAGAATCTGGAAGGGATCACGACTGATCTCAAGATCATCAAACAGCGAAACAAGGCAGTGTCAGGAGCCAGAGAAATGTTAGCGTGCAGAAGAGTCACTAGCAGAAGACAAGAGGAAGGCGATAGGGCCAGCCCAGTGGCTACTGCTGCATGACCCAGGTTTAATGAGTTAGGTTAGGGCCAGCTTTTGAGGGGGTGCGACCTGTGCAGCCGCCTCCAGGCTGGCACCTCCTCCCTTATCCCAGCCTTCCATGTAAAGAGAGAGGGAGTTGGGGGGTGGGATAATGGTGCTAGGCAAAGGGGATGACGGGTAGGAGAGAGAGAAAAGGTGATGCTGTGCTGGAGCCCCCGTTGCCGTTTCTGTGCCAGAGCCGCCATCACTAGACAGGGGAGGAGACGGGCACCGGTTAAGCCTCCAGCCAAGTCCCGGGTCAGGCCTTCCGTCTCACGGGCCGGCTGGGGAAGTGGGGACGACAGCTGGTGGTTCCAGGGCTCTGGTGCACGGCCACCAAGCTGAGGACTGGGCCAAGTGAGAGTTGCGACAGGGAAATAGGAGGGTAGCCCCCTGGGGAGGCGCACATGGCAGCTCATGGCGCCGCAGCCCAGAGGAGGCTGAAAGCTCAGGTAGCAGGAGGAAACCCCCAGTGACTGGGCCAGTGCTGAAATCACGGCTGAGACCCCCGTCTGGAGTGCTGTATCCAGGGGTAGGGAGGCCGCTATAATCGGGGCACTTTTTCTGAGTCTGGTGGCTGTACAAAGGGGGAGACCCCGGGAATCTCATGGTTGACTTGTTTGGAAAAACGTTAACTGTTTTGTGCCTGTAGTGATAAGAAATGCCCGCAGGATGGCATTTTAGGGGTGGGAGCATTTTAGTAGGTGGTTTGATAATCGGATCCCGGGGAAATGGCCTGTGTGCTCCTTCAGAGAGTTGGGGTTTTCTGACCACGTTTGTAGTGGGAGAATCCACGATTATGCAAATTTATCTCATGCATATTCACTGTGGCTATCCTGAAACCCCGACTGGCAGTGGGGTCCCCGGGGCAGGTTTGGGAAGAGTGAAACCAGGAAGTCAAGTAGCACTATCCTGCCGGATTCTCGTGATGCCCTGTCTTATGCGGACCGTTAAAACCCATGAATTTCTCATTTATTCAGTGACAAAAATGCAATCTTCTTCCACTTACATGTAAACAGAAGGCTGGCTGGCTTATCCATGCAACACCCCGTTGACCGCTTACCTCACTGGGTGTTCCTGAGTCCAGGAGCGACCTGGCAGGAGCTCCCTCTAGGGCAGACTCTGTCAGTCCTCACGTTCTTGGCGCTTGGTGCCTCCACCTGGGTAATAAAGTATTAGAGGGTGGGATTTCCCTCCCTTCACCCCAGGAAAAGAAATGGGACTGTGAACAAGGCTGGCAGTATGTACAAATATATACAGCTTTGTTAGACTATATAACTATATGTATCTCTACATGACTAGGTGCATTGCTAATAGGATGCCAAGCAGCACACTTATCTACTCATGGTCACTCATCTCAAGCCACACAACTATACACAATCTACAAGATAGCCAGAACATTTAATATATATACAGGTTTATTAGACTATATAACTATATGTATCTCTACATGACTAGGTACATTGCTAATAGGATGTCAAGCAGCACACTTATCTACTCATGGTCACTCGTCTCAAGCCACACAACTATGCACAATCTACAAGATAGCCAGAACATTTAATATATATACAGCTTTATTAGACTATATAACTATATGTATCTCTACATGACTAAGTACATTGCTAATAGGATGTCAAGCAGCACACTTATCTACTCATGGTCACTCGTCTCAAGCCACACAACTATATACAATCTACAAGATAGCCAGAACATTTAATATATATACAGGTTTATTAGACACTATAACTATATGTATCTCTACATGACTAGGTACATTACTAATAGGATGTCAAGCACCACACTTATCTACTCATGGTCACTCGTCTCAAGCCACACAACTATATACAATCTACAAGATAGCCAGAACATTTAATATATATACAGCTTTATTAGACTATATAACTATATGTATCTCTACATGACTAGGTACATTGCTAATAGGATGCCAAGCAGCACACTTATCTACTCATGGTCACTCGTCTCAAGCCACACAACTATACACAATCTACAAGATAGCCAGAACATTTAATATATATACAGGTTTATTAGACTATATAACTATATGTATCTCTACATGACTAGGTACATTGCTAATAGGATGTCAAGCAGCACACTTATCTACTCATGGTCACTCGTCTCAAGCCACACAACTATATACAATCTACAAGATAGCCAGAACATTTAATATATATACAGCTTTATTAGACTATATAACTATATGTATCTCTACATGACTAGGTACATTGCTAATAGGATGTCAAGCACCACACTTATCTACTCGTGGTCACTCGTCTCAAGCCACACAACTATATACAATCTACAAGATAGCCAGAACATTTAATATATATACAGCTTTATTAGACTATATAACTATATGTATCTCTACATAGGTACATTGCTAATAGGATGTCAAGCAGCACACTTATCTACTCATGGTCACTCGTCTCAAGCCACACAACTATATACAATCTACAAGATAGCCAGAACATTTAATATATATACAGCTTTATTAGACTATATAACTATATGTATCTCTACATGACTAGGTACATTGCTAATAGGATGTCAAGCAGCACACTTATCTACTCATGGTCACTCGTCTCAAGCCACACAACTATACACAATCTACAAGATAGCCAGAACATTTAATATATATACAGGTTTATTAGACTATATAACTATATGTATCTCTACATGACTAGGTACATTGCTAATAGGATGTCAAGCAGCACACTTATCTACTCGTGGTCACTCGTCTCAAGCCACACAACTATATACAATCTACAAGATAGCCAGAACATTTAATATATATACAGCTTTATTAGACTATATAACTATATGTATCTCTACATGACTAGGTACATTGCTAATAGGATGTCAAGCAGCACACTTATCTACTCATGGTCACTCGTCTCAAGCCACACAACTATATACAATCTACAAGATAGCCAGAACATTTAATATATATACAGCTTTATTAGACTATATAACTATATGTATCTCTACATAGGTACATTGCTAATAGGATGTCAAGCAGCACACTTATCTACTCATGGTCACTCGTCTCAAGCCACACAACTATATACAATCTACAAGATAGCCAGAACATTTAATATATATACAGCTTTATTAGACTATATAACTATATGTATCTCTACATGACTAGGTACATTGCTAATAGGATGTCAAGCAGCACACTTATCTACTCATGGTCACTCGTCTCAAGCCACACAACTATACACAATCTACAAGATAGCCAGAACATTTAATATATATACAGCTTTATTAGACTATATAACTATATGTATCTCTACATGACTAGGTACATTGCTAATAGGATGTCAAGCAGCACACTTATCTACTCATGGTCACTCATCTCAAGCCACACAACTATACACAATCTACAAGATAGCCAGAACATTTAATATATATACAGGTTTATTAGACACTATAACTATATGTATCTCTACATGACTAGGTACATTACTAATAGGATGTCAAGCAGCACACTTATCTACTCATGGTCACTCGTCTCAAGCCACACAACTATATACAATCTACAAGATAGCCAGAACATTTAATATATATATACAGGTTTATTAGACTATATAACTATATGTATCTCTACATGACTAAGTACATTGCTAATAGGATGTCAAGCAGCACACTGATCTACTCATGGTCACTCGTCTCAAGCCACACAACTATATACAATCTACAAGATAGCCAGAACATTTAATATATATACAGCTTTATTAGACACTATAACTATATGTATCTCTACATGACTAGGAACATTGCTAATAGGATGTCAAGCACCACACTTATCTACTCGTGGTCACTCGTCTCAAGCCACACAACTATACACAATCTACAAGATAGCCAGAACATTTAATATATATACAGCTTTATTAGACTATATAACTATATGTATCTCTACATGACTAGGTACATTGCTAATAGGATGTCAAGCACCACACTTATCTACTCATGGTCACTCGTCTCAAGCCACACAACTATACACAATCTACAAGATAGCCAGAACATTTAATATATATACAGCTTTATTAGACACTATAACTATATGTATCTCTACATGACTAGGTACATTACTAATAGCATGTCAAGCAGCACACTTATCTACTCATGGTCACTCGTCTCAAGCCACACAACTATATACAATCTACAAGATAGCCAGAACATTTAATATATATACAGGTTTATTAGACTATATAACTATATGTAACTCTACATGACTAGGTACATTGCTAATAGGATGTCAAGCACCACACTTATCTACTCGTGGTCACTCGTCTCAAGCCACACAACTATATACAATCTACAAGATAGCAAGAACATTTAATATATATACAGGTTTATTAGACTATATAACTATATGTATCTCTACATGACTAGGTACATTGCTAATAGGATGTCAAGCAGCACACTTATCTACTCGTGGTCACTCATCTTAAGCCACACAACTATATACAATCTACAAGATAGCCAGAACATTTAATATATATACAGCTTTATTAGACTATATAACTATATGTATCTCTACATGACTAGGTACATTGCTAATAGGATGTCAAGCAGCACACTTATCTACTCATGGTCACTCGTCTCAAGCCACACAACTATACACAATCTACAAGATAGCCAGAACATTTAATATATATACAGGTTTATTAGACTATATAACTATATGTATCTCTACATGACTAAGTACATTGCTAATAGGATGTCAAGCAGCACATTTATCTACTCGTGGTCACTCGTCTCAAGCCACACAACTATATACAATCTACAAGATAGCCAGAACATTTAATATATATACAGGTTTATTAGACTATATAACTATATGTATCTCTACATGACTAGGTACATTGCTAATAGGATGTCAAGCAGCACATTTATCTACTTGAGGTTAATAGGCCATGCAACTATATACAAGTGCAAGGTGATGCATATAGGGAAAAATAACCCTTGCTGTAGTTATACGATGTTAGGTTCCATATTAGGAGCTACCACCCAGGAAAGAGATCTAGGCATCATAGTGGATAATACTTTAAAATCATCGGCTCAGTGTGCTGCAGCAGTCAAAAAAGCAAACAGAATGTTAGAAATTATTAGCAAGGGAATGGTTAATAAAATGGAAAATGTCATAATGCCTCTGTATCGCTCCATGGTGAGACCGTACCTTGAATACTGTGTACAATTCTGGTCGCCGCATCTCAAAAAAGATATAATTGCGATGGAGAAGGTACAGAGAAGGGCGACCAAAATGATAAAGGGAATGGAACAGCTCCCCTATGAGGAAAGACTAAAGAGGTTAGGACTTTTCAGCTTGGAGAAGAGACGGATGAGGGGGGATATGATAGAGGTGTTTAAAATCATGAGAGGTCTAGAACGGGTAGATGTGAATCGGTTATTTACTCTTTTGGATAATAGGAAGACTAGGGGGCATTCCATGAAGTTAGAATGGGGCACATTTAAAACTAATCAGAGAAAGTTCTTTTTCCTTCAATGCACAATTAAATTCTGGAATTTGTTGCCAGAGGATGTGGTTAGTGCAGTTAGTGTAGCTGTGTTTAAAAAAGGATTGGATAAGTTCTTGGAGGAGAAGTCCATTACCTGCTATTAATCAAGTTTACTTAGGGAATAGCCACTGCTATTAATTGCATCAGTAGCATGGGATCTTCTTAGTTTTTGGGTACTTGCCAGGTTCTTCTGGCCTGGATTGGCCACTGTTGGAAACAGGATGCTGGGCTTGATGGACCCTTGGTCTGACCCAGCATGGCAATTTCTTATGTTCTAATGTACATTTCTACAAGATAGAAAGAACATTTAATATTTGGCAATATGGAGTTGTTGGCCCCCACAATATACCACAATATATCACCATATGGAGTAGAAGGGACATCTTACATTCCAGCTAAAGTAAGTATTATTATTATCCTTCCCCTTATTTTCCCCCACATCTCACCCATGTGAAAAAATGCAACTGGGCTGGTGGGCAGTGTTGGCCATGGTGGGGGGGGGAGGTCCATCCATTTCCATCCACTCCGCTGAGAGATCTGTGACAATGCTAGGGCCACACTCCTGGGAGACCGACTCCACCTCCTGGACTGCTGCTGTGGTCCACAGTGGTGGGGCCGCTTGGCAATAGTGATCATAATACGATCAAATTTGAATTAATAACTGGAAGGGGGACAGTAAGCAAATCCACGGCTCTCGAGCTAAACTTTCAAAAATGAAACTTTGATAAAATGAGAAAAATAGTTAGAAAAAAACTGAAAGGAGCAGCTACAAAGGTTAAAAAGTGTGCAAGAGGCGTGGTCATTGTTAAAAAATACCATTCTAGAAGCACAGTCCAGATGTATTCCACACATTAAGAAAGGTGGAAAGAAGGCAAAACGATTACCGGCATGGTTAAAAGGGGAGGTGAAAGAAGCTATTTTAGCCAAAAGATCTTCATTCAAAAATTGGAAGAAGGATCCAACAGAAGAAAATAGGATAAAGCATAAACATTGGCAAGTTAAACGTAAGACATTGATAAGACAGGCTAAGAGAGAATTTGAAAAGAAGGTGGCTGTAGAGGCAAAAACTCACAGTAAAAACTTTTTTAAATATATCCGAAGCAGAAAGCCTGTGAGGGAGTCAGTTGGACCGTTAGATGATCGAGGGGTTAAAGGGGCACTTACAGAAGATAAGGCCATCGCGGAAAGATTCAATGATTTCTTTGCTTCGGTGTTTACTGAAGAGGATGTTGGGGAGGTATCCGTAATGGAGAAGGTTTACATGGGTCATGATTCAGATGGACTGAATCAAATCATGGTGAACCTAGAAGATGTGGTAGGCCTGATTGACAAACTGAAGAGTAGTAAATCACCCGGACCGGATGGTATACACCCCAGGGTTCTGAAGGAACTAAAAAATGAAATTTCAGACCTATTAGTAAAAATTTGTAACTTATCATTAAAATCATCCATTGTACCTGAAGACTGGAGGATAGCAAATGTAACCCCAATATTTAAAAAGGGCTCCAGGGGTGATCCGGGAAACTACAGACCGGTTAGCCTGACTTCAGTGACAGGAAAAATAGTGGAAAGTGTTCTAAACATCAAAATCACAGAACATATAGAAAGACATGGTTTAATGGAACAAAGTCAGCATGGCTTTACCCAGGGCAAGTCTTGCCTCACAAATCTGCTTCACTTTTTTGAAGGAGTTAATAAACACGTGGATAAAGGTGAACCAGTAGATATAGTATACTTGGATTTTCAGAAGGCATTTGACAAAGTTCCTCATGAGAGGCTTCGAGGAAAAGTAAAAAGTCATGGGATAGGTGGTGATGTCCTTTCGTGGATTACAAACTGGCTAAAAGACAGGAAACAGAGAGTAGGATTGAATGGAAAGTTTTCTCAGTGGAAGGGAGTGGACAGTGGAGTGCCTCAGGGATCTGTATTGGGACCCTTACTTTTCAATATATTTATAAATGATCTGGAAAGAAATACGACGAGTGAGGTAATCAAATTTGCAGATGATACAAAATTGTTCAGAGTAGTTAAATCACAAGCAGATTGTGATAAATTGCAGGAAGACCTTGTGAGACTGGAAAATTGGGCATCCAAAAGGCAGATGAGATTTAATGTGGATAAGTGCAAGGTGATGCATATAGGGAAAAATAACCCATGCTATAATTACACGATGTTGGGTTCCATATTAGGTGCTACAACCCAAGAAAGAGATCTAGGTGTCATAGTGGATAACACATTGAAATCATCGGTTCAGTGTGCTGCGGCAGTCAAAAAAGCAAACAGAATGTTGGGAATTATTAGAAAGGGAATGGCGAATAAAACAGAAAATGTCATAATGCCTCAGTATCGCTCCATGGTGAGACCGCACCTTGAATACTGTGTACAATTCTGGTCGCCGCATCTGTGTTTAAAAAAGGATTGGATAAGTTCTTGGAGGAGAAGTCCATTACCTGCTATTAAGTTCACTTAGAGAATAGCCACTGCCATTAGCAATGGTTACATGGAATAGACTTAGTTTTGGGTACTTGCCAGGTTCTTATGGCCTGGATTGGCCTCTGTTGGAAACAGGATGCTGGGCTTGATGGACCCTTGGTCTGACCCAGTATGGCATGTTCTTATGTTCCTGGGGGACCCAACTGTGCCACCTGGCCTGCCACTGGGGTTCTCGCCCTCCTGGGGGACCCGACTCCACCTTCCAGTCTGCCGCTGGGGTCCCCTCACTCCTGAGGGATCGTTCCACTTCCAGATCTGCTGCTGGGGCCCCTTTCTCAATGAGGGACCCATCTCAGGATCTTCCGCTGGGATCCCCTTGCTCAAGAAGGACTGCTTGATCTCCGGATCTGTCACTGTCCTTCAGTTCTCTTCCCTTTGTTGGAGGTTTTTCCCTGGCTTGGGTGTTACAGCTCCACTAGGCTCATGGCTATTTAACATTCAGTGATTCTGTCCCTCTGCAGTCTCAGCTTTCAGTAATTTTAGCTCTGCTAAGCTCATGGCAGTCATTCACTCTCATCCAACCTTGATAAGTCACCTTCTCTCAGCCAAAAGGCGAGGACCCAGGCCGTATCATGGAAAGAGACCATGTGCATGCCCCTCTATCCTGCCTGGCTTTCTTACTGTTTTCTGGGAACTCGGCAGCCGATTGTCTGACTATCCTTGTTAGGGTGAGAATCTGTTTGCTTCCTAGGACTGTTCTCCTGTACATTTCTCTCATACATCCCTTTCCCAGTCATAGTTCTGTAATTTAGGAGTTTGAATCCTTTGATTTTTAGTGATATTTCCTATGAAATTTATCATCAGTAGTCCATGAAAATCCCCTACCTGAATCTGTGACTTATCTAGTCAGTGGTCAGTTAAGCACCTTTTATTTTTTATTTATTTATTTGTTATTTTTATTATACCGAGTTTCATGATAGGAATCACATCAACCCGGTTTACAATTAACAATGTGAGTAAAGGCAGAGAGTAACAAAGTAAAGAACATTTCCCAATACAAGAACAAATATAGTATGAAACTTAACAAATATTATAACAATATTTTGGATGTAAAAGGGGTATTTTGGGTTTCCTCGGCTGGTGGCTCAAGTTACAAAGCTGCATTGTTCTTCTTTTTTCTCTCTCTCTCTCTCTGCTGCAGTTCACTTAAATGGTAGCATGCTCAAACCTCAGTCTCGTGTGTGTGTGTGTGTGTGTGTGTGTGTGGGTGTGTGGGTGTGGGTGTGGGTTCATCCAGAGAGTAAAGTTAGTTGTTTGGAAATCTGAAACTCTGTAGCTTCTGCACTTATTAAGCAGCCAGTGGGGTGAAGCAGGGGATCAGCGTTCATGGCGGGGAGTTGATGGGTATCCTCTCTGTCCAATCAGTCAAAGAAGAGAAATGGTGTTAGACTCTGCTCTTGCTATTACTTACAAGGCTACTTCTCCGTCTGCCTGACCAAACTAATTTGGAAGGGAAGACTCATCCCATGATGAATGTACTCCATCGGGGGCTTACACAGGACTGGGGGCCGGACAAGGATATATAGAGTCTGCCAGCTCCGAGGGGTCTATGGAGCAGGCATTCAGATATCTCAGTGCACGGCTCCTCCTATGTTCTTATGCAAAGAAGGAAGATCCCAAAACAAAGAGGACAGACTCAGGGGTAACACCAGAAAATATTCCTTCCCGGAAAGGGTGGTGGATATCTGGAATGGGACCCCAGTGCAGAGGATGAGGGCACGAGCAGTAAGTGAACTCCAGGCTGAGCACAGGGGAAGCTGAAGATCAGGCAAAAGGAGCAGACTACGTGGGCACAGAGACCTTTACCTGCCGGCAGGGTTTGTTCAGGCTCTCTTAGTTTGCTTGCGGGTGTGAGCATTTCTCAGAGAGTTTGATTGTGTCCCGTCTGCTGTCTCGGATTTGTCACATCTCCTGCTCTGAGCTTATGACTTAGTTTCATCTTCCTCTGCATATGTTCTCCCTCCTGATTCACCTTTTCCCCTTCTGGCTGAGCATCTGTGAGTGTGAGTGAATCCATGGATGTGACTGTGTCCCTTCCCATTGCGTCTCTTTGTCCTCTCATTCCACTTTTCGGCACCTCAGAGCGTGTCACGTTCAGGTACTGTAATGACTTCCCTGTCCCCAGAGGGCTCACAAGCTAAGTCTGTACCTGAGGTAACGGAGGGTGAAGCGACGTGCCCAAGGTGGCAAGAAGCCGAGTGGCATCTGCACCCTGCTCCCCCTGCTTGGTAGCCACTCGGCCACTCCTGCTCCTCCTCGTGGTTGTGTATCCTGTGTCCGTGTCCTCTGGGCTGTGTCCCCGCCGTCACCAGTTTCTCTCATGTCCCTGTTTGTCGGGGAGCTGCTTTATAATGATTGATTCCTCCTCTCTAGGAGGTTGAATATACAATGCTTGTTTTGTATACTTGGGAAGAAGGAATTTTAAGAGTTTTCCTGACTTTCCATCGTTCCCATGTGGGCCTCTCTCCCTCTCTTGCATCTTGCCAGCTGCCTGCACGGATTTCAGTCAAGCGCTTATGCTTTTGCAGAGCAGTCAGAAACTTTGTTTAGGTTTCTGTGAAAGTGGTGTCCTGTGAACTGAAAAAGCTCTCTTTCCAAATCGAACGATGCATCCACGTGTGTGTGTGTGTGTGCGTGTGTGTGTGAGTGTGACTGTGTCTGGGTGTACATGTCTGTGTGTCTCTGTGTGTGTGTGTGTGTGTGTCTGTGTCTGTGTGTGTGTGTGCATGTGTGTGTGTGTGTGTGTGTGTGACTGTGTCTGGGTGTACATGTCTGTGTGTCTCTGTATGTGTGTGTGTGTGACTGTGTCTGGGTGTGCATGTCTGTGTGTCTCTGTGTGTGTGTATGTGTATGCATGTGTGTGTGTGTGTGACTGTGTCTGGGTGTACATGTCTGTGTGTCTCTGTGTGTGTGTGTGTGTGTGTCTGTGTCTGTGTGTGTGTGTGCATGTGTGTGTGTGTGTGTGTGACTGTGTCTGGGTGTACATGTCTGTGTGTCTCTGTATGTGTGTGTGTGTGACTGTGTCTGGGTGTGCATGTCTGTGTGTCTCTGTGTGTGTGTATGTGTATGCATGTGTGTGTGTGTGTGACTGTGTCTGGGTGTACATGTCTGTGTGTCTGTGTGTGTGTGTGTGTGTATGTGTGTGCATGTGTGTGTGTGTGACTGTGTCTGGGTGTGCATGTCTGTGTGTCTCTGTGTGTGTGTGTGTGTGTATGTGTGTGTGCATGTCTGTGTGTCTCTGTGTGTGTGTATGTGTGTGCATGCATGTGTGTGTGTGTGTGTGACTGTGTCTGGGTGTGCATGTCTGTGTGTCTCTGTGTCTGTGTGTGTGTATGTGTGTGCATGCATGTGTGTGTGTGTGACTGTGTCTGGGTGTACATGTCTGTGTGTCTCTGTATGTGTGTGTGTGTGACTGTGTCTGGGTGTGCATGTCTGTGTCTCTGTGTCTGTGTGTATGTGTATGCATGTGTGTGTGTGTGCATGTCTGTGTGTCTCTGTGTGTGTGTATGTGTGTGCATGCATGTGTGTGTGTGTGTGACTGTGTCTGGGTGTGCATGTCTGTGTGTCTCTGTGTCTGTGTGTGTGTATGTGTGTGCATGCATGTGTGTGTGTGTGTGTGTGTGACTGTGTCTGGGTGTACATGTCTGTGTGTCTCTGTATGTGTGTGTGTGTGACTGTGTCTGGGTGTGCATGTCTGTGTGTCTCTGTGTGTGTGTATGTGTATGCATGTGTGTGTGTGTGTGACTGTGTCTGGGTGTACATGTCTGTGTGTCTGTCTGTGTGTGTGTGTGTATGTGTGTGCATGTGTGTGTGTGTGTGACTGTGTCTGGGTGTGCATGTCTGTGTGTCTCTGTGTGTGTGTGTGTGTGTATGTGTGTGTGCATGTCTGTGTGTCTCTGTGTGTGTGTATGTGTGTGCATGCATGTGTGTGTGTGTGTGACTGTGTCTGGGTGTGCATGTCTGTGTGTCTCTGTGTCTGTGTGTGTGTATGTGTGTGCATGCATGTGTGTGTGTGTGTGTGTGTGACTGTGTCTGGGTGTACATGTCTGTGTGTCTCTGTATGTGTGTGTGTGTGACTGTGTCTGGGTGTGCATGTCTGTGTCTCTGTGTCTGTGTGTATGTGTATGCATGTGTGTGTGTGTGCATGTCTGTGTGTCTCTGTGTGTGTGTATGTGTGTGCATGCATGTGTGTGTGTGTGTGTGTGTGACTGTGTCTGGGTGTGCATGTCTGTGTGTCTCTGTGTCTGTGTGTGTGTATGTGTGTGCATGCATGTGTGTGTGTGTGTGTGTGTGACTGTGTCTGGGTGTACATGTCTGTGTGTCTCTGTATGTGTGTGTGTGTGACTGTGTCTGGGTGTGCATGTCTGTGTCTCTGTGTCTGTGTGTATGTGTATGCATGTGTGTGTGTGTGTGTGTGTGACTGTGTCTGGGTGTACATGTCTGTGTGTCTGTCTGTGTGTGTGTGTGTGTGTGTGTATGTGTGTGCATGTGTGTGTGTGTGACTGTGTCTGGGTGTGCATGTCTGTGTGTCTCTGTGTGTGTGTGTGTGTGTGTATGTGTGTGTGCATGTCTGTGTGTCTGTGTGTGTGTGTGTGCGCGTGTGTGTGTGTGTGTGTGCGCGCATGTGACTGTGGTGAGGGATTCTGGGGTGCGTAATTTCTGTGAAAGCATCTGCTGCAGTACAGATTGTTGTGCTTTTCCCCATAGGAGGTGGAATTATTTGCATTGTTGCTGTTTGAGTCCTGGCAGTTAGTGCTGTTCCTGATAGGGCAGGTTTGCTAGATTTATGCTGGACACAACCCTCTAGGAAGAGATCTCAGCAATCACCTCTACCAGGCAACCTGCTGCCTGAGGCGAGGGAAGAGATGGCGCTCCCCTCCCCTCTCACCCCCTGAGGCCCGGCACAGGACAAATTACTGAGATGGCAAGGAGGTGGTGTCCCTGGGGAAGTGGCAGATATGAAGCCAGCAACCATCTGCTTCCCACCCTTCCCCAGAATTGAAGAGGAAGGGTCTGTGCATGGCGCACTCTTTCAGGGCCAGTGCAAGGGTATTAGATGCTCGGCGACCCTTACCCCCTTAACCTTTCCCCAGCCCCCCAGCTCTCACCACCCACAATTACAATTATGCATGAATAACAGATTTTACTAGAGATGCGCATTCGCTTTTGCTGAATTGGACATTTTCAACGAAATTGTCTAATTCGGCATGGTTCGGAGGGCCCGAATCCCGAAACGGAGTTTCCCCAAAATTCGGGAAAAATTCAGTTTTCAGGTTAGCGCGGGGGGTAGAGGGGCACATTTATTAAATAAAAACCCAAAACAAACCCAACCCTTCAAATTTACTTAATTACAACCCCCCCCTACCATCCTGATTTCCCCCCCCCCCCCAAGACTATCTGAAAGCCCTGGTGGTCCAGCGGGGGTCCCGGGAGTGATCTTCCGCTCTCGGGCCATCAGGCCTGCCAGGAATCAAAATGGCGCCTGTGGCCCTTTGCCCTTATCATGTGACAGGGGCTACTGGTGCCATTGGTCGGCCCCTGTCACATGGAAGGAGCAATGGACGGCCCGCGCCAAAATCCTGTCACATGGTAAGGGCAAAGGGCCACCGGCGCCATTTTGATTAGTGGCAGGCAACGGCCCGAGAGGGAGAGATCGTTCCTGGGACCCCCGCTAGACCACCAGGGCTTTTAGTAAGTCTTGGGGGGGGGGGGATTGGGATGGTGAGGGGGGGTTGTAATTAAGTAAATTTGAAGGGTTGGGATGGGGGGTTTGTTTTGGTCTGTTTTGCCGAAAAAAAAAAAAAAAAGAAATGTAGGAAAACGAAGTTTTCCACGAAGCGCCCGACCTGAAAATTTAAAACTAAGCCCATCTCTAGATTTGACATAAAAAGAACATTCAAAGTAGAGTCTTCTGATGTAGAAATAAGAACACTTACAGCAGTATTTGCAAGCAATGCTGTGATGCCAGTGAGAAAGCCCTGCAAAAAAGACACTTGGTGCCCTTTCGGTATTAAGCGGATCGTAAAGTGTGCTGGGTTTGAGCTTAGCCCTCGGAAAGCTTTGAATAAACTGAACTACAATTGCAATATAGCAAACCTCCGATACCAAAACTGCACTACCTGTCAGCACTCAAACAGTAAGAATCCTACCCTTGAAAATGCAACCTTGCAAATATTTCACCAGGCTGCAAAATACCAACACATCCCCTATTACAAAAACAGACCAAGACAGGCTGCTGTAGATCCCTACACAGAAACTATACAATAGCAGGATACCTCACTTCCGTCACACACCAAATACAGCATAAAGTGACCATGAAGTACAAACAGAAATGTGCAGACAAAGACTGAACTGGAAATCGCTAAAAACAAGACTCTGTATACAGTGCAACAATGGAAAAACAGAAAAGTCACCATTGCTAATAAAACAACAAAATCAGGAAATATAAAACAGTCATAATAGTAAAACCATACTAATAAATAAATAAAAATTCAAGACAGCTGATTAATAGCAAAACATTCTAAAATTAAATTCATATAAACATTTCCAAAGTTCCCAAAAACCAATAAAATATGTAAACATAGCAGACACATCAAATAACATCCAATAATAATTGAAAGTAATAAAGGTAAAAAAAATTCCAGCTTTCCATACCTGGAAACTTTTGATTTCCAGTCACTGTAAAATTATCCTGGACTAGAATAGGAATGGGAGGCTACCCAGACCTTGTCCACTCTCTCATATATGTGAGCACCGCTGGCCGTGGCAAGCCGCGACCAGGGCCTCGTGTCATGGCCGCCGGCCGTGGCGGACCGCGACTGAGGCCGGGCCGGCGGGTGCAGAAGAATTAATTTACCCTGACGGCGTTCGGGGCTCCGGCGGGGCAGGCTGCTCTCCTGCTTCTCCCTGCGGTCGCCACCGCATTGCCGGGCTGGCTGGCTCCTCGGGGTTCGGCTCCGCCCCCATGGCTTCCCCTAGGGTCGCGTGCGCGGCCGAAGATTGCTCTTAAAGGAGCCATGACAGGAAGTTGTCATGGCTCCTCCTGAGTCTCCTCCCCTGGCTTCTGGTATTTAAGGCAAGGTCTGAGCATTCAGACCTTGCCTTGGTATTGAGGTTCCTGCCTGAGTTTGCTCCTGTGTTCTCTGTTCCTGATTCTTCGTCCCGCTCTGCTTCCCTGCTCTGTGGATTGGTTCTTGGCTCCTGACTTCTGGACTGGTGGACGTGTCTTCTCCTGGCTTGATCCTGGTACGGCTTTGGACCCTTCTCCTGCTCAGACCCTGGACTGGCTTCGGACCTTGCCTGTGTATCGAACCTCGGACCGGCTTTGGATTCTTCTACGACTCCGTCCGCGGACTGCTATGACCTGCTGGAGGCGCCAGCCGTCTGGAACCCACGACCTGCAAGAGGCACCTGCATCCAGACCTTTCTACAGTGTTCAAGAGGAGTCGCCTAAGTCCCAGCGGCCGGACCCCTACGGGCTCCTCCTGGGGGGGTCGCATGCTTCCAGGGTGAAGCCTTCAATCAAGTCTTTCCTGTCCAAACGGCCTCGCCCTTCGACGGTAGCTGTCTACCTCGAAACAGGGGTCCACTTTCATAACAAAATACACACACCGTCTAACACACATGCTCATTCTCACATATATACACACTCTCACATGCCCTCTCTCTCACACACACACACACACACACACACATATGCTCTCATACACACAAACTCGCTCACACATGCTCTCATACACACAAACTCGCTCACACTCTCTTATGCTCTCTCTCTCACACACACATGCTCACTCACGCTCACATTCTCATATGCTCTTGCACATGCTCACACTCACAAACTCTCTCCCACACATATGCTCACATATCTGCATACTCACTCACATGCTCCCTCTGCCTTCCCTTTCTTCTCACTCAGCCCCCTTTGTTTTCCTTCTCTCCCTTCACTCACCACCTTTACCTTCGGTCCCCTCTCTCACTTAAACACTCCCCTCCCATGCCATTCCCTCTCACTCACACCCCTACTTTCTCTTCTCTTCTTTTTTTCACGTCATAGTCCAGCGCTGGCCAGGGGTTGGTCCTTCTGCCTGTGGCGCGTGGGATCCCCGCTGGCACCTCGTAATTTCAGCTGCTTCCTTCCTGCTGGTGGGGCCTGGGGCCCCCTCCCCCGCCCGCGGGTACGTCATTAACCCGCGCTGCCCCGCGCGCACGTTATACATTTCTGCCTCTGCTGCCTCTCCCGCTGCTTCCTTCCTGCTGGTGGGGGCTGGGAGCCCCCATGCGCACGTCAGATTCTCGCTACCGCCACACTCGCTAGGAAAAAACCTCGCCAGCGGGGCTGAGGAGCCGGGCAGATGTGTTTACAAATACGCGCGTCTTTCTGCAGCTGGATGCAGCGTGAAGCAGCCGCCGCCGCACACGTTTTCAGGGGACGCTCTTTGCCACCTCAAAATTTACCTGCCTGAGGGGGGGCCACCTCACCCTGCCTAATGTTCGAACCGCCCCTGACCTGCTCAGTGAGTGGCCCTGAGCGCTTCCTTTTCCCGCTGGTCACGCTTCTTACAATCCCTCGTTCTTTCACACCGTTTCACTACCTGGGTTTGGGGGGGGGGGGGGCTTTGGAGAATGTGAATGGGGTGGATCGTAGCTTTGAGGAGGGGGGGGTAGTTATTGATTGTAAAGAGGAGAGGGGTAGGGGGGGGATCAGGGGAGGGACAGGTGGTGGGATTTTCTCTTTCAGAAACTCGGCAGCCACCAGCTGAGGTCCCAGCTAAGCGGGGCTTAGGTGAAACGAGATAGCGGTCTCGGGCCAGTTCCAGAGGTCACGGCAGAGGCCCTGGCACCCGCCCCCTGACAGGTTCCCATCAATCTGGGACAAGGACGCAGAGGGAAGAGGGCAGCTTGGTCTATTTCCAGCCCTGCTGGGCTCTCCGCTTTCCTCTCCATGCCCTCTTGCTCTGTTTCTGCAGCAGCTGCTCGGAGGAGCTGTCAGATGAGCATTTAGATAAGAAGCGTGGCCCTGCGGCAGAGAGAGGACCTGCTTCACCGCACGCTGCTCCAGCACCCCCACCCTCCTCCTCCTCCTCCTCCCCCCTCCTGCTTCGCTGCTCCCGCACCCCCCACCCTCCTCCTCCTCCTCGTCCTCCTCCTCCTCCCTGCTTCGCCGCTCCAGCACCCACCACCCTCCTCCTCCTCCCCCTCCCCCCTGCTTCGCCGCTCCAGCACCCCCCTCCTCCTCCCCCTCCTCCCCCCTGCTTCGCCGCTCCAGCACCCCCCTCCTCCTCCCCCTCCTCCCCCCTGCTTCGCCGCTCCAGCACCCCCCTCCTCCTCCCCCTCCCCCCTGCTTCGCCGCTCCAGCATCCCCCACCCTCCTCCTCCTCCTTCTCCCTGCTTCGCCGCACGCCGCTCCAGCACCCCCCACCCTTCTCCTCCTCCTCCTTCTCCCTGCTTCGCCGCACGCCGCTCCAGCACCCCCCACCCTTCTCCTCCCCCTCCTCCCCCCTGCTTCGCCGCTCCAGCACCCCCTCCTCCTCCCCCTCCCCCCTGCTTCGCCGCTCCAGCACCCCCCACCCTCCTCCTCCTCCTTCTCCCTGCTTCGCCGCACGCCGCTCCAGCACCCCCCACCACCCTCCTCCTCCTCCTTCTCCCTGCTTCGCCGCACGCCGCTCCAGCACCCCCCACCCTTCTCCTCCTCCTCCTTCTCCCTGCTTCGCCGCACGCCGCTCCAGCACCCCCCACCCTTCTCCTCCTCCTCCTTCTCCCTGCTTCGCCGCACGCCGCTCCAGCACCCCCCTCCTCCTCCTCCTCCTCCTTCTCCCTGCTTCGCCGCACGCCGCTCCAGCACCCCCCACCCTTCTCCTCCTCCTCCTTCTCCCTGCTTCGCCGCACGCCGCTCCAGCACCCCCCACCCTTCTCCTCCTCCTCCTTCTCCCTGCTTCGCCGCTCCAGCACCCCCCACCCTTCTCCTCCTCCTCCTTCTCCCTGCTTCGCCGCACGCCGCTCCAGCACCCCCCACCCTTCTCCTCCTCCTCCTTCTCCCTGCTTCGCCGCTCCAGCACCCCCCACCCTCCTCCTCCTCCTTCTCCCTGCTTCGCCGCACGCCGCTCCAGCACCCCCCACCCTTCTCCTCCTCCTCCTTCTCCCTGCTTCGCCGCACGCCGCTCCAGCCCCCCCCACCCTTCTCCTCCTCCTCCTTCTCCCTGCTTCGCCGCACGCCGCTCCAGCACCCCCCACCCTTCTCCTCCTCCTCCTTCTCCCTGCTTCGCCGCTCCAGCACCCCCCACCCTTCTCCTCCTCCTCCTCCCTGCTTTGCCTTTCGCAGTCTGTACATTGGGCCGCTGCCCCCTGACATGGACCTGTCCCCACCCTCTGCCGTCGGTTTCCGGCGCGATGTTGGCGTAAAAACCTCAAACAAATCGTGAGAGAAGCGGCGGTGAAACGGGGAGAAGTGGAGAGCGGGAAATCATCTGGATCTGGCACGGGCCCTGCGGGGGTCCCTGCTCACGTACGGGGCGAGGGGGGGGGGGCCCCTAACGCAGGCCCGCTGCCCGCCTGATAGCCAGGAAAGGAAAGGTCCCTTTGCAAAATTCATTCCCGGGGCCCTGGGGGGGTGGGTTCTGGTCTTCGTCACCAGCGGAGCCCCAGCCAGCTCTGAGAAGGCCTAGCTCTTCCCCAAGCCTTGAGAAGCTCAATCTGCGGGGAGGGGGAGAGAATTCTCAGTCCATCTGAGGGGGGGGGGGGGGGAGGTCAGCACCCCCAGAGGGCTCCTCTCCCTGTCTGTTTTTGGTTCCTGCTAAAGGTACTGTGAGTGCCTCTGGGGCTGTTTCCCTGGCTGCATGAATGGGCAGGTGCTTCTCTTCCCCTCTGTGTGTATTCTCCGGAGGGGTAAATGGATGCAGGCATAACACAGATATGAGTGACAAGGCTGGAGGGATTCCCTAGAGCATCTCTTAAGTGCTGCCTTTCTCCGCCATCTGCACTGCAAGCCAGGAAACGAGTGTCTGTGAAAGGAAGCTTGAGATCAGGGGTCATGGTAAGGCACACACTAACGCCTGGACACAGCAGACACCCCTCAGTGCAGATGATGCACGTGCTCGCCAGATTTAATGATCAGAGTGGCAAGTCAGATGCACAATAAAAGATTGGCTCTCAGGAAAAAAGCAAATGCAGAGTACAGGGTCTGAAAATATCAGAGGAGAATCCAGCAACTTGCTGAGTATGCAGGCCAAAAATATTACAGGGGGATGCAGAAAAGTGCAGAGAGCTCAGGGGCTGAAAATATCAGAGGGAGACCCAGCAACATGCAGAGGGTGCAGGGGCTGAAAATATCAGAGGGGGATCCAGCAACATGCAGAGAGCTCAGGGGCTGAAAATATCAGAGGGGATCCAGCAACATGCAGAGAGCTCAGGGGCTGAAAATATCAGAGGGGGATCCAGCAAGATGCAGAGAGCTCAGGGGCTGAAAATATCAGAGGGGGATGCAGAGAGTGTGGGGGCTGAAAATATCAGAGGGGGATGCAGAAATGTGCAGAGAGCTCAGGGGCTGAAAATATCAGAGGGGATCCAGCAAGATGCAGAGAGCTCAGGAGCTGAAAATATCAGAGGGGAATTCAGCAAGATGCAGAGAGCTCAGGAGCTGAAAATATCAGAGGGGAATTCAGCAAGATGCAGAGAGCTCAGGAGCTGAAAATATCAGAGAGGGATTCAGCAAGATGCAGAGACCTCAGGGGCTGAAAATATCAGAGGGGATCTAGCAACATGCAGAGAGCTCAGGGGCTGAAAATATCAGAGGGGGATCCAGCAACATGCAGAGAGCTCAGGGGCTGAAAATATCAGAGGGGGATGCAGAGAGCTCAGGGGCTGAAAATATCAGAGGGGGATCCAGCAACATGCAGAGAGCTCAGGAGCTGAAAATATCAGGGGGGATGCAGAAACGTGCAGAGAGCTCAGGGGCTGAAAATATCAGAGGGGGCTGCAGAGAACGCAGGGCTGAAAATATCAGGGGGGATGCAGAAACCTGCAGAGAGTAAAGGGTCTGAAAATATCAGAGGAGAATCCAGCAACATGCTGCATATGCAGGGCCAAAAATATTACAGGGGGATGCGGAAAAGTGCAGAGAGCTCAGGGGCTGAAAATATCAGAGGGAGATCCAGCAACATGCAGAGAGCTCAGGGGCTGAAAATATCAGAGGGGGATGCAGAGAGTGCAGGGGCTGAAAATATCAGAGGGAGATCCAGCAACATGCAGAGAGCTCAGGGGCTGAAAATATCAGAGGGGGATGCAGAGAGTGCAGGGGCTGAAAATATCAGAGGGAGACCCAGCAACATGCAGAGAGCTCAGGGGCTGAAAATATCAGAGGGGGATGCAGAGAGTGCAGGGGCTGAAAATATCAGAGGGAGACCCAGCAACATGCAGAGAGCTCAAGGACTGAAATTATCAGAGGGGGATCCAGCAACATGCAGAGAGCTCAGGGGCTGAAAATATCAGAGGGAGACCCAGCAACATGCAGAGGGTGCAGGGGCTAAAAATATCAGAGGGGGATCCAGCAACCTGCAGAGAGCTCAGGGGCTGAAAATATCTGAGGGGATCCAGCAACATGCAGAGAGCTCAGGGGCAGAAAATATCAGAGGGGGATGCAGAGAGTGCAGGGGCTGAAAATATCAGAGGGAGACCCAGCAACATGCAGAGAGCTCAGAGGCTGAAAATATCAGAGGGGGATCCAGCAACCTGCAGAGAGATCAAGGGCTGAAAATATCACAGGGAGATGCAGAAACCTGCAGAGAGATCAGGAGCTGAAAATATCAGAGGGAGACCCAGCAACATGCAGAGGGTGCAGGGGCTGAAAATATCAGAGGGGGCTGCAGAGAGTGCAGGGCTGAAAATATCAGGGGGGATGCAGAAACGTGCAGAGAGCTCAAGGGCTGTAAATATCAGAGGGGATGCAGAAACATGCAGAGAGCTCAAGGGCTGAAAATATCAGAGGGGATGCAGAAACGTGCAGAGAGTGCGGGGCTGAAAATATCAGAGGGGATCCAGCAACATGCAGAGAGCTCAGGGGCTGAAAATATCAGAGTGGATGCAGAAACGTAGAAAGCGTAGCAGCTGAAAATATCAGAGGGGGATCAAGCAATGTGCACAGAGCGCATGAGATAAAATATCAGAGGGGAATCCAGCAACATGCAGAGAGCTTAAGGGCTGAAAATATCAGAGAGAGTGCAGAGAGTGCAGGGCTGAAAATATCAGAGGGGATGCAGAAACGTAGAGAGCGCAGCGGCTGAAAATATCAGAGGGGGATCAGACAACGTGCAGAGAATGCAGGTGCTGAAAATAGTGCAGGATGCAGAAATGTTAGAGAGTGCAGGAGCTGAAAATATGAGAGGGGGATCCAGCAATATGCAGAGAGCTCTGGGGCTGAAAATAGTGTGGTATGCAGAAACTTGCTGAGCGCAGGGGCTGAAAATATCAGAGGGGGATGCAGAAACGTGCAGAGCACAGGAGCTGAAAATATCAGAGGGGGATGCAGAAATGTGCAGAGAGCGCAGGGCTGAAAATATCAGAGGGGGATGCAGAAACGTGCAGAGCACAGGGGCTGAAAATATCAGAGGGGGATGCAGAAATGTGCAGAGAGCGCAGGGCTGAAAATATCAGAGGGGGATGCAGAAACGTGCAGAGCACAGGGGCTGAAAATATCAGAGGGGGACGCAGAAACTTGCAGAGAGCTCAAGGGCTGAAAATATCAGAGGGGGTGCAGAAACATGCAGAGAATGCAGGGCTGAAAATATCAGAAGGGGATGCAGAAATCTGCAGAGCAAAGGGGCTGAAAATATCAGAGAGGGATGCAGAAACGGGCAGAGAGCCCAGGGCTGAAAATATCAGAAGGGGATGCAGAAACTTGCAGAGAGCACAGGGGCTGAAAATATCAGAGGGGGATGCAGAAACGGGCAGAGAGCTCAGGGGCTGAAAATATCAGAGGGGATTCATTTTAGTGGGGGGCTTAATTTTCAGAGATATTTAATGGGAGCAGAACTGGAGGGAGACAGGAAGATCAAATGCCTACTGGTATCCTTGGCTAGCCGAGATACAGGCCACAATCTTGGCGTTGCTGGAAGGGAAAGAGAGGGGGAAAGAGAGGCTGATGTCGTAGTCCTTGAAAGGACAAATAACTTGACTAGAAGCCAAGTCCACCTGGTGAAGGAGGATGTGAAGGACCTGGGGGGTGATGTTAGGCAGAGATTTCAGAGATCTCACCTGTAAGCAGGGAATGGTTTTATCTAGCTACAGCGCTTGATTGATGTCTTCTCTAGAGAATGCTTCCCCGTGGCCTGCTGAGATACGCACTCTGGTGTTTGTATGCGGGGAATGGTTTTCTCTAGCTACAGCGCTTGATTGGTGTCTTCTCTAGAGAATGCTTCCCCGTGGCCTGCTGAGATACGCACTCTGGTGTTTGTATGCAGGGAATGGTTTTATCTAGCTACAGCGCTTGATTGATGTCTTCTCTAGAGAATGCTTCCCCGTGGCCTGCTGAGATACGCACTCTGGTGTTTGTATGCGGGGAATGGTTTTATCTAGCTACAGCACTTAATTGGTGTCTTCTCTAGAGAATGCTTCCCCGTGGCCTGCTGAGATACGCACTCTGGTGTTTGTATGCGGGGAATGGTTTTATCTAGCTACAGCGCTTGATTGATGTCTTCTCTAGAGAATGCTTCCCCGTGGCCTGCTGAGATACGCACTCTGGTGTTTGTATGCGGGGAATGGTTTTATCTAGCTACAGCACTTAATTGGTGTCTTCTCTAGAGAATGCTTCCCCGTGGCCTGCTGAGATACGCACTCTGGTGTTTGTATGCAGGGAATGGTTTTATCTAGCTACAGCGCTTGATTGATGTCTTCTCTAGAGAATGCTTCCCCGTGGCCTGCTGAGATACGCACTCTGGTGTTTGTATGCGGGGAATGGTTTTATCTAGCTACAGCGCTTGATTGATGTCTTCTCTAGAGAATGCTTCCCCGTGGCCTGCTGAGATACGCACTCTGGTGTTTGTATGCGGGGAATGGTTTTATCTAGCTACAGCGCTTGATTGGTGTCTTCTCTAGAGAATGCTTCCCCGTGGCCTGCTGAGATACGCACTCTGGTGTTTGTATGCAGGGAATGGTTTTATCTAGCTACAGCGCTTGATTGATGTCTCCTCTAGTCTAGAGAATGTTTCCCCGTGGCCTGCTGAGATACACACTCTGGTGTTTGTATGCGGGGAATGGTTTTATCTAGCTACAGCGCTTGATTGATGTCTCCTCTAGTCTAGAGAATGCTTCCACGTGGCCTGCTGAGATACGCACTCTGGTGTTTGTAATTGGGGAATGGTTTTATCTAGCTACAGCGCTTGATTGATGTCTCCTCTAGTCTAGAGAATGTTTCCCCGTGGCCTGCTGAGATACGCACTCTGGTGTTTGTATGCAGGGAATGGTTTTATCTAGCTACAGCGCTTGATTGATGTCTCCTCTAGTCTAGAGAATGCTTCCACGTGGCCTGCTGAGATACGCACTCTGGTGTTTGTAATTGGGGAATGGTTTTATCTAGCTACAGCGCTTGATTGATGTCTCCTCTAGTCTAGAGAATGCTTCCCCGTGGCCTGCTGAGATACGCACTCTGGTGTTTGTAATTGGGGAATGGTTTTCTCTAGCTACAGCGCTTGATTGATGTCTCCTCTAGTCTAGAGAATGCTTCCACGTGGCCTGCTGAGATACGCACTCTGGTGTTTGTATGCGGGGAATGGTTTTATCTAGCTACAGCGCTTGATTGATGTCTCCTCTAGTCTAGAGAATGCTTCCCCGTGGCCTGCTGAGATACACACTCTGGTGTTTGTATGCGGGGAATGGTTTTATCTAGCTACAGCGCTTGATTGATGTCTCCTCTAGAGAATGCTTCCACGTAGCCTGCTGAGATACGCACTCTGGTGTTTGTATGCAGGGAATGGTTTTATCTAGCTACAGCGCGTGATTGGTGTCTTCTCTAGTCTAGAGAATGCTTCCCCGTGGCCTGCTGAGATATGCACTCTGGTGTTTGTATGCGGGGAATGGTTTTATCTAGCTACAGCGCTTGATTGATGTCTCCTCTAGTCTAGAGAATGCTTCCCCGTGGCCTGCTGAGATATGCACTCTGGTGTTTGTATGCAGGGAATGGTTTTATCTAGCTACAGCGCTTGATTGATGTCTCCTCTAGTCTAGAGAATGCTTCCCCGTGGCCTGCTGAGATACGCACTCTGGTGTTTGTATGCGGGGAATGGTTTTATCTAGCTACAGCGCTTGATTGGTGTCTTCTCTAGAGAATGCTTCCCCGTGGCCTGCTGAGATACGCACTCTGGTGTTTGTATGCGGGGAATGGTTTTATCTAGCTACAGCGCTTGATTGATGTCTTCTCTAGAGAATGCTTCCACGTGGCCTGCTGAGATACGCACTCTGGTGTTTGTATGCGGGGAATGGTTTTATCTAGCTACAGCGCTTGATTGATGTCTTCTCTAGAGAATGCTTCCCCGTGGCCTGCTGAGATACGCACTCTGGTGTTTGTATGCGGGGAATGGTTTTATCTAGCTACAGCGCTTGATTGATGTCTTCTCTAGAGAATGCTTCCACGTGGCGTGCTGAGATACGCACTCTGGTGTTTGTATGCGGGGAATGGTTTTATCTAGCTACAGCGCTTGATTGATGTCTTCTCTAGAGAATGCTTCCCCGTGGCCTGCTGAGATACGCACTCTGGTGTTTGTATGCGGGGAATGGTTTTATCTAGCTACAGCGCTTGATTGATGTCTTCTCTAGAGAATGCTTCCCCGTGGCCTGCTGAGATACGCACTCTGGTGTTTGTATGCAGGGAATGGTTTTATCTAGCTACAGCGCTTGATTGATGTCTCCTCTAGTCTAGAGAATGTTTCCCCGTGGCCTGCTGAGATACACACTCTGGTGTTTGTATGCGGGGAATGGTTTTATCTAGCTACAGCGCTTGATTGATGTCTCCTCTAGTCTAGAGAATGCTTCCACGTGGCCTGCTGAGATACGCACTCTGGTGTTTGTAATTGGGGAATGGTTTTATCTAGCTACAGCGCTTGATTGATGTCTTCTCTAGAGAATGCTTCCCCGTGGCCTGCTGAGATACGCACTCTGGTGTTTGTATGCGGGGAATGGTTTTATCTAGCTACAGCGCTTGATTGATGTCTCCTCTAGTCTAGAGAATGTTTCCCCGTGGCCTGCTGAGATACACACTCTGGTGTTTGTATGCGGGGAATGGTTTTATCTAGCTACAGCGCTTGATTGATGTCTCCTCTAGTCTAGAGAATGCTTCCACGTGGCCTGCTGAGATACGCACTCTGGTGTTTGTAATTGGGGAATGGTTTTATCTAGCTACAGCGCTTGATTGATGTCTCCTCTAGTCTAGAGAATGTTTCCCCGTGGCCTGCTGAGATACGCACTCTGGTGTTTGTATGCAGGGAATGGTTTTATCTAGCTACAGCGCTTGATTGATGTCTCCTCTAGTCTAGAGAATGCTTCCACGTGGCCTGCTGAGATACGCACTCTGGTGTTTGTAATTGGGGAATGGTTTTATCTACCTACAGCGCTTGATTGATGTCTCCTCTAGTCTAGAGAATGCTTCCCCGTGGCCTGCTGAGATACGCACTCTGGTGTTTGTAATTGGGGAATGGTTTTCTCTAGCTACAGCGCTTGATTGATGTCTCCTCTAGTCTAGAGAATGCTTCCACGTGGCCTGCTGAGATACGCACTCTGGTGTTTGTATGCGGGGAATGGTTTTATCTAGCTACAGCGCTTGATTGATGTCTTCTCTAGAGAATGCTTCCCCGTGGCCTGCTGAGATACGCACTCTGGTGTTTGTATGCAGGGAATGGTTTTATCTAGCTACAGCGCTTGATTGATGTCTCCTCTAGTCTAGAGAATGCTTCCACGTGGCCTGCTGAGATACGCACTCTGGTGTTTTTATGCGGGGAATGGTTTTATCTAGCTACAGCGCTTGATTGATGTCTCCTCTAGTCTAGAGAATGCTTCCCCGTGGCCTGCTGAGATATGCACTCTGGTGTTTGTATGCAGGGAATGGTTTTATCTAGCTACAGCGCTTGATTGATGTCTCCTCTATAGAGAATGCTTCCACGTGGCCTGCTGAGATACGCACTCTGGTGTTTGTATGCGGGGAATGGTTTTATCTAGCTACAGCGCTTGATTGATGTCTCCTCTAGTCTAGAGAATGCTTCCCCGTGGCCTGCTGAGATACACACTCTGGTGTTTGTATGCAGGGAATGGTTTTATCTAGCTACAGCGCTTGATTGATGTCTCCTCTAGAGAATGCTTCCACGTAGCCTGCTGAGATACGCACTCTGGTGTTTGTATGCAGGGAATGGTTTTATCTAGCTACAGCGCGTGATTGGTGTCTTCTCTAGTCTAGAGAATGCTTCCCCGTGGCCTGCTGAGATATGCACTCTGGTGTTTGTATGCGGGGAATGGTTTTATCTAGCTACAGCGCTTGATTGATGTCTCCTCTAGTCTAGAGAATGCTTCCCCGTGGCCTGCTGAGATATGCACTCTGGTGTTTGTATGCAGGGAATGGTTTTATCTAGCTACAGCGCTTGATTGATGTCTCCTCTAGTCTAGAGAATGCTTCCCCGTGGCCTGCTGAGATACGCACTCTGGTGTTTGTATGCGGGGAATGGTTTTATCTAGCTACAGCGCTTGATTGATGTCTTCTCTAGAGAATGCTTCCCCGTGGCCTGCTGAGATACGCACTCTGGTGTTTGTATGCGGGGAATGGTTTTATCTAGCTACAGCGCTTGATTGATGTCTCCTCTAGTCTAGAGAATGCTTCCCCGTGGCCTGCTGAGATACACACTCTGGTGTTTGTATGCAGGGAATGGTTTTATCTAGCTACAGCGCTTGATTGATGTCTCCTCTAGTCTAGAGAATGCTTCCACGTGGCCTGCTGAGATACGCACTCTGGTGTTTGTATGCGGGGAATGGTTTTATCTAGCTACAGCGCTTGATTGATGTCTCCTCTAGTCTAGAGAATGCTTCCCCGTGGCCTGCTGAGATATGCACTCTGGTGTTTGTATGCAGGGAATGGTTTTATCTAGCTACAGCGCTTGATTGATGTCTTCTCTAGTCTAGAGAATGCTTCCACGTGGCCTGCTGAGATACGCACTCTGGTGTTTGTATGCGGGGAATGGTTTTATCTAGCTACAGCGCTTGATTGATGTCTTCTCTAGAGAATGCTTCCCCGTGGCCTGCTGAGATACGCACTCTGGTGTTTGTATGCAGGGAATGGTTTTATCTAGCTACAGCGCTTGATTGATGTCTTCTCTAGAGAATGCTTCCCCGTGGCCTGCTGAGATACGCACTCTGGTGTTTGTATGCAGGGAATGGTTTTATCTAGCTACAGCGCTTGATTGATGTCTTCTCTAGTCTAGAGAATGCTTCCCCGTGGCCTGCTGAGATACGCACTCTGGTGTTTGTATGCAGGGAATGGTTTTATCTAGCTACAGCGCTTGATTGATGTCTTCTCTAGTCTAGAGAATGCTTCCCCGTGGCCTGCTGAGATACACACTCTGGTGTTTGTATGCGGGGAATGGTTTTATCTAGCTACAGCGCTTGATTGATGTCTTCTCTAGTCTAGAGAATGCTTCCCCGTGGCCTGCTGAGATATGCACTCTGGTGTTTGTATGCAGGGAATGGTTTTATCTAGCTACAGCGCTTGATTGGTGTCTTCTCTAGAGAATGCTTCCACGTGGCCTGCTGAGATATGCACTCTGGTGTTTGTAATTGGGGAATGGTTTTATCTAGCTACAGCGCTTGATTGATGTCTTCTCTAGTCTAGAGAATGCTTCCCCGTGGCCTGCTGAGATACGCACTCTGGTGTTTGTATGCGGGGAATGGTTTTATCTAGCTACAGCGCTTGATTGATGTCTTCTCTAGAGAATGCTTCCACGTGGCCTGCTGAGATACGCACTCTGGTGTTTGTAATTGGGGAATGGTTTTATCTAGCTACAGCGCTTGATTGATGTCTTCTCTAGAGAATGCTTCCACGTGGCCTGCTGAGATATGCACTCTGGTGTTTGTATGCAGGGAATGGTTTTATCTAGCTACAGCGCTTGATTGATGTCTTCTCTAGAGAATGCTTCCACGTGGTCCTGCTGAGATATGCACTCTGATGTTTGTATGCGGGGAATGGTTTTATCTAGCTACAGCGCTTGATTGATGTCTTCTCTAGAGAATGCTTCCACGTGGCCTCCTGAGATACGCACTCTGGTGTTTGTAATTGGGGAATGGTTTTATCTAGCTACAGCGCTTGATTGATGTCTTCTCTAGAGAATGCTTCCACGTGGCCTGCTGAGATATGCACTCTGGTGTTTGTATGCAGGGAATGGTTTTATCTAGCTACAGCGCTTGATTGATGTCTTCTCTAGAGAATGCTTCCCCGTGGCCTGCTGAGATACGCACTCTGGTGTTTGTATGCAGGGAAGGGTTTTATCTAGCTACAGCGCTTGATTGGTGTCTTCTCTAGAGAATGCTTCCCCGTGGCCTGCTGAGATACGCACTCTGGTGTGTGTATGCAGGGGATGGTTTTATCTAGCTACAGCGCTTGATTGATGTCTTCTCTAGAGAATGCTTCCACGTGGCCTGCTGAGATACGCACTCTGGTGTTTGTATGCAGGGAATGGTTTTATCTAGCTACAGCACTTGATTGATGTCTTCTCTCTAGAGAATGCTTCCACGTGGCCTGCTGAGATACGCACTCTGGTGTTTGTATGCAGGGAATGGTTTTATCTAGCTACAGCGCTTGATTGGTGTCTTCTCTAGTCTAGAGAATGCTTCCACGTGGCCTGCTGAGATACGCACTCTGGTGTTTGTATGCAGGGAATGGTTTTATCTAGCTACAGCGCTTGATTGGTGTCTTCTCTAGAGAATGCTTCCCCGTGGCCTGCTGAGATACGCACTCTGGTGTTGGAGTTAGGCACCTAAGATCGTCTCCTATTTTACCTCTATGGCAATGGTTTTACCTAACGATAGGACTCGATATCTTCTGGCAGGGATTTTCTGAGTTCGGGGGGAGGGTGGGATGTTACTTGACTAGAGTTTAAAGTCCTGATGAATAATCCAAGGGCAGTGATATATAAATGGCATTACAGGATAAATGGATACCACAGTAGTATAGTAATCGACCTGTTATAATAAATCTATGCAAGATACAAAGTAATCTAGGAGTTAGAGGAATTTCTTGACAGCTTAGGTTCTCCGTCTTAAGTTATTGGGAGGAATATACAAAGACTGAAAACATCACGGTTTACATACAGAATTGTAGGTGGCAATGATCACTTTTGCCCTTTTCCGGAAGGTTAAACAATTGAATCCTTGCCTGCCTACCACGGGCAAACTGTTCCAGAGTATCGGGGCAAAGCAAACGCCCCTCGGCCACGCAAACGAGGCGCATTTCCCGAGCGGTGGCAACGTGCAAGGGCAACCACCGAGACGAGCGCGGTTAGCGCCGGTCTGATGGCCCAAGTGAGAGGGTCCCTTACCCCGTAACACTGAACGGGTAAAACCTTGCAGGCTGAAAGCCTCCCTCGACCCCACCGGGAACCCGCGTAACTGGCAAAGAGGAGGGGGCTGCCCTGGCTGTCGCCGTCCTTTCCTTGAGGGCTTGCACTGCGAGTTAACCCGGCCGCTGACCCAATGTGCAGGGCACTGCAAGCAGGAAGTGCACGACCTTTAGTGACCTTCCTAATTGTCTCACGAACCTTAACTCGACATAGATGAGACTTAAGGACCTGGGGGAGAGGAAAGACGAGGAGGGATATGACGGGTATTCAAAAACCTCCAAGTGATGAGCAGCGCACAAGGAGCAAACCTTTACCAGTGAAAAGAGGCCAGGAAGGTCAGAGCGCGTTTCTTCATGGAGAGGGTGGTGGATGCACGGAGCGGAATAAATACAGCAGCGGAGAGCCTGGAATAAGCTCAGGGAGGCAGAGTTCAGCTGGGCCCTGTGGCCCTGCAGCTGGAAGTAACTCGGGCAGAGGGTCTGGGCACGGTCCGTGTTAATTCAGAGAAGCACGGGGGCCGAAATAATGCAGGAGGAGCTTCCAGCCCGTTTCCTGACTGCAGCTGAGAATATGAGCTCTTTAAGCTAAGGATTGTGCAAGCCTGTGACTGACGTTAAACAGCACTTACGAGGCAGCCTTATCATAAATAACAGAGCTTTCATACAAAGCTGATGGGTGAGCAAGATGGAGCAGCAGGACAGAGGGACAGAGCAGGGATAGCAGCACAGGAAAGCGAGAGAATTCAGAGAGCACAGGGGAGCAAGCTCGAGAGGCCAAACGGGGTGCAGAGACAGTGCAAGTGCATGAGACAAAACAGGGCAGAGAGAGACTGCAAGGCACAGAGAAGTGGGGTAGGGCGGAGATGCATGGATGTCTGGATAAGTGGATGAAGCATCTTTGGCCCAGGGGAGAAGATTTCTATATTGGGAGCATTAGGGAGGAGAGGAGAGGAGGCATCTGCTAGAAAGCAGAGGATGCATTTCATTATTGATGAGGGCTTGACATTGATTCTGGAGGCAGCTGATACACCCTTTGCTAATGGATCTCAAAAAACTGATTGAGGAGAAAAGCAATGTTCACTGTAGAGGGCAGTGAAACCAAGGGTCAAGAAATGGACAAATGAACACATGCAGACACATCGTTGGTAAACAAACACACACACACACACTCTCTCCCTATAGTGCTCACTCATAAACACACTCGAACTGCAGTCTCACACACACACACACACACACACACACACACACACACACTCCCTATAGTGCTCACTCATAAACACACACTCGAACTGCAGTCTCACACACACACTCCCTATAATGCTCACTCAAACTGCAGTCTCTCTCTCACACATAGACACACCCATAGTGCTCACTCCTAAACACACTTGAACTGCACTCACATACACACACCCCCCCCCCAAACATACACATACTCGTCCATACTGCTCACTCATAAACACACACTCAAACTAAGATCTCACATGCACACACTCACCCATATTGCTCGCTCACACAACCCTCACCCCTATTATTCCGCTCACTCATAAACACACTGCATCTGTAGTCAGACACACACATGTACACAAACCCATCCTTTGCACCATTCTGTATCTGACTATCATCTATTGGCTGACTCCGTGGCATTCAGAGAAGTATTTTGAGATTATGCTCTCAGATCATGATGTTCTGGTATTAGGGTCATAAGAACATAAGAATTGCCTTGCTAGGTTGACCAAAGTCCATTGAACCCAGCATCCTCTCTCTGACAGTGGACAGGCCAGTTCGCAAGTACCTGGCAGATCCCATAAAGTAGATCTAATTCCTGGGACTCTCAGAGATGACAATAGCTTTCTTTACTCTGCCTGATTAATGTGTTGTGGACTTTTCCTCCAGGAACTACTCCAAACCTCTTTAAACCCTGCTATACCAGTCCCCTTCACCACGTCCTCTGGCAACAGATTCCACAGCTTGATCGTGCGCTGAGTAAAAAAGTCTATAGATCAGAGTTGGGTAACGGAAGGGCTTGGTTGTAGTGGAGATGTGTAACAGTAATTGGTTGGCAGGGCATTAGATAATAGGCTTTGCTTAGTAGAGCGTTTTGGGCTTTGTTAGTGTGTTCATGACAGAAGTAGGTTGATGTAGATTGTTGGGTAACGGAAGGGCTTGGTTATAGTGGAGATGTGTAACAGTAATTGGTTGGCAGGGCATTAGATAATAGGCTTTGCTTAGTAGAGCATTTTGGGCTTTGTTAGTGTGTTCATGACAGAAGTAGGTTGATGTAGATTGTTGGGTAACGGAAGGGCTTGGTTATAGTGGAGATGTGTAACAGTAATTGGTTGGCAGGGCATTAGATAATAGGCTTTGCTTAGTAGAGCGTTTTGGGCTTTGTTAGTGTGTTCATGACAGAAGTAGGTTGATGTAGATTGTTGGGTAACGGAAGGGCTTGGTTATAGTGGAGATGTGTAACAGTAATTGGTTGGCAGGGCATTAGATAATAGGCTTTGCTTAGTAGAGCGTTTTGGGCTCATGCTTGTTTGGGCTTTGTTAGTGTGTTACATGACAGAAGTAGGTTGATGTAGATTGTTGGGTAACTGAAGGGCTTGGTTATAGTGGAGATGTGTAACAGTAATTGGTTGGCAGGACATTAGATATTTAATAGGCTTTGCTTAGTAGAGCGTTTTGGGCTCATGCTATGTTTGGGCTTTGTTAGTGTGTTACATGACAGAAGTAGGTTTATATAGATTGTTGGGTAACTGAAGGGCTTGGTTAGTAGGATGCAGTGTGACAGTTTTAGATAACAAGGAGGCCCATATTCAAAAGCCATTTAGATGGATAATGTAATAGTTATCCATCTAAATGGCTTACCCAGCTATATTCAGCCTTTATTCAGCTAAATTCTAGCCAGCTAATAAGTGAGGTGGCTAGAATTTAGCAGGATAATTAGGGGCGATACAGGGGCGTAACATGGAGGAGCTGAGTTAGCCGGCTAAGTTAACCAGCTAACTTCAATATTCAGAGTTAGCTGGATGAATAAGCCGGCTAAGTCTGGTTGAATCAAAGAGCTGCCCTAACGTTAGCCAGATAACTAACGTAATTAAGATAGCCAGCTATAAGTTTATCTGGCTAACTTTGCTATCCGGACTGTCTGAATATAGACCTCCTAGGGGGCATTCCATGAAGTTAGCAAGTAGCACATTTAAGACTAATCGGAGAAAATTCTTTTTCACTCAACGCACAATAAAGCTCTGGAATTTGTTGCCAGAGGATGTGGTTAGTGCAGTTAGTGTAGCTGGGTTCAAAAAAGGTTTGGATAAGTTCTTGGAGGAGAAGTCCATTAACGGCTATTAAACAAGTTTACTTAGGGAATAGCCACTGCTATTAATTGCATCAGTAGCATGGGTTCTTCTTAGTGTTTGGGTAATTGCCAGGTTCTTGTGGCCTGGTTTGGCCTCTGTTGGAAACAGGATGCTGGGCTTGATGGACCCTTGGTCTGACCCAGCATGGCAGTTTCTTATGTTCTTATGCAGGAGTTTGGTGAAAGAAGCAGGTCTTTGTTAGGCAGGTATTAGGTAATAGATGCAGGGCTTGGTTGGAAGGGTTTACAATAGTGTTGGGTAGCAGAGGGAGGCTTTGCTAGGGATCAGGGTAATACACTCATGGTTTGCTTGCTCTGATGTTGATTAACAGTGCAGGGCTGGGTTAGCAGAGTAATTGCTAAGAGATTATTTTGGTTAATAGGTTGCTTGCTTAGTATCAAGCTGGGAGGGCTGTGCTATTGGGATGGTAGTGTCTCAGGCACCAGGGCCCTCTGGATCAGTAGGTAATTGGGTAACATGCACAGGGCTGGGTTAAGTAGACCATAGTTGCCTTTTCACTTCTGTCATTCCTGCATGCATCGGATTTTCCTCCTCAGCTTGGGAAGCAATTATTAGTGATTAGATCAGCTTTCCCAGCAGTGAAAGGACATTAATGTGAGCGGATTCAGAGAGCGATTATGCATTCAGCTTCGGTTTTTTCACCTTTCACGTTGGCCGTTAATGAGCTCTGTGTGTGTGTGTGTGTGTGTGTGCATGCAGGCTTCTGCTAACCAGGCGAAAGTGAGAAGAGTGCTGTCTGAGCCTCGTTCAGTACAGACTTCATCTTTCTGTCTGTGAAAAAGGTCAGCTCTAAATGCATGCAGCTGTCAGGCTGAGAGGAAGAGGGGAAGGGCGAGAAAAATCAAGGATGAAAGAGCAGAGATGGGGTGAGAAGGAAGGAGAGCAGAAGGCGATGGGAGAGGAGCACTGTGTGGGGTGTGGAAGAGCCAGATAGCGCAAGGCAGGCCACGGCAGGCCACGAATCTGGCGACCATCACCTTCCAACACGTTTTCTAAAATGCACAGCGATGGTGCCCCGCAGTACCCGATGGCCTCCCAGTGAAAAATCGCTTTCCTTAAATGCGCCAACTTCGATCATAAATCAAGTGAATGTTGAAATTTAGAAATCCAAAACTCGAAGTCCTCTTTTGCGACCAGGACAGCGAGTGAATATTGATCTCTGCACGTTCCTGCTGGCAGATTTTGGGCGCGATGAAACGCCGGCCTAGTGCCATTAAGAAACCCGTGTAGGGCTAAGCAGGAATCCTGGGAAACTTTATGCCCAGTTCCAGTGAGCCAATTAATCAAAGTTATTAACCAACAAGCATGGTCAGTCCCTTTTATGTTACACAAATGACCTTCCTGCTTCATCACAATCCTGCATAATCGGACACGTCAGCAGGAGGGAAGGTTGCGCTAAATTCTGTATCGGTGAGTGCATTTGTGACCAGGGGTCCACAGCTGATAGAAACATAGAAACATAGAAATGACGGCAGAAGAAGACCAAACGGCCCATCCAGTCTGCCCTGCAAGCTACGCACTTTTTTTCCTCTTACTTGTTACGCTTGGCTCTTAGTACCTTTTAGTTCTATTTCCTTCCACCCCCACCATTAATGTAGAGAGCAGTGTTGGAGCTGCATCTAAGTGAATATGTAGCTTAGTTAGGGGTAGTAACTGCCGCAATAAGCAAGCTACACCCATGCTTTTGTTTACTCGACTATGTAATTCAGTCCTTGTTGATTGTCTATATATAGATCCTCTTTTCTACATTGCCCCTGCCGTTGTAAGAGAGCTATGCTGGCTATGCGTTGAAAGTGAAGTAACAGACTTTCTCCTCTGCCGTTGAAGCAGAGAGCTATGCTGGATATGCATTGAAAGTGAAGTATCAGTCTTTCTCCCCTGCAGTTGAAGCAGAGAGCTATGCTGGTTATGCGTTGAAAATGAAGTATCAGACTTTCTCCCCTGCCGTTGAAGCAGAGAGCTATGCTGGATATGCATTGAAAGTGAAGTATCAGTCTTTCTCCCCTGCCGTTGAAGCAGAGAGCTATGCTGGTTATGCGATGAAAGTGAAGTAACAGACTTTCTCCCCTGCCATTGAAGCAGAGAGCTATGCTGGATATGCATTGAAAGTGAAGTATCAGACTTTCTCCCCTGCAGTTGAAGCAGAGAGCTATGCTGGTTATGCGTTGAAAGTGAAGTAACAGACTTTCTCCCCTGCCGTTGAAGCAGAGAGCTATGCTGGATATGCATTGAAAGTGAAGTATCAGTCTTTCTCCCCTGCCGTTGAAGCAGAGAGCTATGCTGGTTATGCGTTGAAAGTGAAGTAACAGACTTTCTCCCCTGCCGTTGAAGCAGAGAGCTATGCTCGATATGCGTGAAGTATCAGTCTTTCTCCCCTGCCGTTGAAGCAGAGAGCTATGCTGGTTATGCATTGAAAGTGAAGTATCAGACTTTCTCCCCTGCCATTGAAGCAGAGAGTTATGCTGGCTGATATTTTCCTTGCCTGCCTTTTGCAGTTTGGGGATCCACCCCTAGCTTTTACCCATCCCCTTCTTAGGGACGGGTCCAGTAGATAGCTAGCTAGCTAGAGAGATACAGAAGACCAAGTAACATGTAATCATATAAGGTACTCAATAAACAAGCAGAAAACCATCCCAGAGGCATGGACAAAAGAGCACTCGTATTGTTGATGTGTTATTAAGTAAAACAGAAATCTTTATTACTCATTCACAGAAAAATAAAATTAAAATAACTGAACGCCTTAACGTTAACCAATGTGGCACAAACAATCAATCATGTGACCCTTTTGTGCATGCCTATAGCGTGGTGCTAATACATTTGTTGTCAATGCTTGGCCATCATGGCGCAATTACTTTCAAGCAGACCTAAGTATGTCGCAACAATAATGAACACGAAAACCGTTTAAGCAGGAGATAAGCTTTACCTTGACAAACACAATGACAATGTCAGTACAAAAAATGAGAAGCCTGTGTATTATTATCCAGTGTTTGCAATAAATCAGAAACAGATAGGTAAGGGGTATGGTGTCAATTGCCCTGACAAGGCCCTTGTTTGGCCAAAAGTGGCTTCCTCAGGGGGACGGGACCCCTGGTATAGAGAACACCTGATGATCTTTGGTGACCTGCTCATCTAACAGGGAGAGAAACCAAGAGTGTGTGGGCTAAACCGCCAGTTGATTTGTTAATTACAGATGAATTGGCTCAGATACTGGACTGGTGTAGAAGTTTCAAACATAACGTGAGTACAAAGGTCACTCAACATCAAGTGGCCAATTAGTGTGCAGAGAAAACAGAAGCAGAAGGAACGTGACAGTCGGGCAAGGAGAATCGCGCATCTCAATAAAAATCCACTGTCTCTGACCCCCCTCTTCAGGCTGCCTCGCGGTAAGGATTACGGTTGAAAATGTATTTAGCGTGGCTAAGCCTTCCCCCTGCTGTGCATTCTCACCGGCAGGAACCAATAATGAGGAGCGCGCGTCGAGTGTTCAAATGAAACAAAAAAAAGTGCAGTTGAGAGAGAGAGAGCCTTGGAAATCTTTGAGAGGCGAGTGTGCTGTTTCCTGGGACCCCTGGTTTACCGAGGATGGTTTTGGACCAGTTGCCGCAGTTGGGCTGCAGTTCCAGTGAATCTATTGTCGGAAGAGTGGACCCTCGGACCGAGGACGAGTTGGCACTGCCTTTGGGAGAAACCCCCACAGATTCCCCTCCGTCGGCAGGCGCGGCCGGTCGGGAAGCAGGGCCCAGCTGGAGCTTCCCCAAAACCAGCCCTCGTTCCCCGCAGGTTGAGTCCTTGGGCACCGGGGCCGGCTGGACTTAGGTGGGCCTCTGCGCGGATGATCCCGTGAGGAGAGGGCCAGGCGATAGCACTCGAGGTCAGGTCAGGGCCGAAGGTCGGGGCAGGCGGTGATACTCATAGTCAGGTCCAAGCAGAAGGTCAGAAGCTGAAGGTCCACCTGAAGTTAGGAGCAATGGAAAGGGGGGAACGCAGGAACGCTGGAGTGCAGGAGCCCTGGAACACAGCTCGGGAGAGCGAAGGCTCTTGTTTCCAAGGCAAGCTCTGACTCTCAGAGCTTTCCTTACGTAGAAGAAGGCCGGTGATGTCGTCAGTAAGAGCCGCAGGCGCTTCCCGCTGTGGGCCCTTTAAATCTTTGGGGGAGGCGTGCGCACGTAGATGGGCTCCCAGCCTGAGAGGAAGGCGGCGGTGTGGGTTTGGATGGCAAGGCGGCGTCGGCGAGGCGGCTTGGCCCGGGGAGGACGTTGGGAAGTGGCGGAGCAGTGCGGCGTCGATACCGGTTCCCTGCCACATGGCGTCGGGAGGTGAGTGCAGCCGACCGTGGTGCCCTGCGGTCGGTACAAGAAAGATCTGTCCTGCATCCAGTGTGGGAAGATAGATCTGGATGTTGGAAGCTCACTCATGCAGTGGTTGGAGACAGGGAAGGAGCTTAGAAGTCTGGATCAGTGAAAGGGGAGATGAAGATACCTTGCCTTT
Organism: Rhinatrema bivittatum; assembly: GCF_901001135.1. NCBI lineage: Eukaryota > Metazoa > Chordata > Amphibia > Gymnophiona > Rhinatrematidae > Rhinatrema > Rhinatrema bivittatum. The sequence continues at coordinate 832,245,964 of NC_042615.1, forward strand.
TGTCTTCATGGTTTTTCTTTTCAGTATTCAGCTGGACCTCATTCTTTAAGTTAAAGTAAATGTTTTCCCATTGAGCACTAGCATTGCCTCCTCGTTATCGTTTAGGACCTGCCCTGCCAAGAGAAGCATCTACAGCGAGCCTTCTGACCGGTGATCGAGAAGTGCATTAGACAACGCCCACCACTGCACTAAGGGCCTCAGGCACGTGCACCTCCTCCCCGCTGGCGAACCCCCGGCATCCCAGGAGCTACTGGAGCAAAGTGGTGTAAAATAGAATCAGAGGTCTCCTGGGGACTGTGCGGCCCCCTTAAACCAGTCTGCCAAACGGCGAGGAGCTCCGCCTTGCTGATCACGAGATGCGTGCATCGCCGGGCTGCTCCAGGCCTCGCAGGCCCTCCTCGCTCCGGAAGACGCATCTTTTCTGCGAGGCCCGGGATGCAGCCTGCCTGCGCTGTTTCAGCCACATCATTAAACGTCCTGGGCACCTCCACGATAGTAATTGGGCTGCTCAGAACACATTTCTGGAGATATTTTCAGCCTAGTGGTTGCTGGGTTAGAACAGGGTGTTAAAGGATGGTTTAAAGCAATTTTGGATAAATGTACTGTAATCTGCCCCCCCCCCCTCCCCCCAGGCTCATAAGCATTAAGCCTGGCACTGAGACCTGGCACCATTCATTAACAGCCCCTGCTCTTCAGGGTCCTGGGATGGGCGTCCTCCCCCAGGAGAGAAGACAAGCAGCTCTCTTCTGAGAGCTCGGGGGCAGGGCAGTTTGATTCTTGAGGCCTCAGCTACTTCCTACCTGTCGTCCCTGGGCAAGCTCAGGACACTGCCCTGCACTCCACTCCTTGGCTGTTCGGTGGGCTTCCCGGTTGTTTTTTGGGACATTTTTGGTGCAGGAAGCCTATGCGACCTCGAAGGGTCTCCTCTATGTTTTTACTCATCATTTTGAAGTCCACTCTCCTGAAGTTCAGGACCCTTGACTTGGTACAGTTCGGTTCTGGTGGGAATTTAATATTCAGTCACACGGTACTATAATCGCTGGACTCTAAGGTAGCCATTTTGCTCTCAGGTTTCTTCCTGTTATTTAAACAGGTGCCGGGAGGATCTGCCAAAGGTGGCTCCTCTCTGATCAAAAAACTGCAACGTCAGACTCTTATTGAAAAATCAATTGTAAGACTCATGTGGAGACATTCAGAAAAGAAAAAAAAAAAGTTTGTCTTCTATTACAAACAAATTGCCCGTAAGATGTTCCGGAGTTCAGGATGTCTTGTTGGCATGGTCCTCTTGTCTGTTTGAGCCTATGCCCTGTGGATGTCATGGTGCGATCCCTTCCAACTCTTCCAAGGGCTCCTCCCTCACCATATTCTGCGCTGTTTGAGATTTCTTGAAGGATCAGTAAACATACTGAAACAGATGAGGACTTTGAGAGTTGTCCATTGTGGGCCTGATCCACACACTGAATCTAAGGGAAGAAAGCTTAGTGAATCACTTCTCTGACATGTTTATCTCAGGGGCTGATAGGAAGCTCTAATAGCACAAAATAAGATCCAAGCTATCAGTCCACTTGAAGTTCCAGCACTCCACTATAGTTTTGGATACGTAGACTGGCCTATTAAAGACCTTAAACAGTTCAGTACCTCTCCATGCACATCAGGTACAACGATCTATAAGAATCAGTTTATGCCAAGATTGTATATTCCAAGAGTTGAAGACAGTATGGGCCTTCTAGGAATAGATAATACTTCTAGAAGTGCTATTGCAGACCCTCAAGCAGCATACCCAACACCAGACTCAAAACTGCTGAAGTGGCCAAAATCAGTCTCCATCCTTAAGCTCAGACAATTGCTTTGGCAAATAGAAGGAGTGAATGAGAAATTGCCAGCACAGATGGGAAAGAAGCAACGGGATTTGCAAAAGAAGGGAAAAAAACTCTTTAAGGAACCTGATCAGAAAACAAGGAAAATCAGCTGACAAAAGCGCAAATATAGTGGGGGAACACTGAGAGTCGCTTCAGAAACCCCATGTGGATTAAAACCCGACTGCGCAATGCCTCAGTAGAAGTGAGCGTAAGTCTCAGGATGGGAGATCGACCATTGCAGCACAAGACTCTGGATAACGGGCAAGATTGGTTTATAGCCGGCATAGAAAAAAAAACGGTAAAAGAGATTCAGTAAAGCAGAACTAGGAACGGTTACACAACCTCATTACTGGATGTAAAGTAGTGATGTCCGAAGGCAGAGAGGCACAACAAGATGGCGCAGCTCATCCCCTGGAAACTGTGTGACACTATAACATCGCTGTACCAGGACAACACTGGGATTACCACCCTGAGAGAACTGTAGAGCGTGAAGGAGTCGTGATCACCTGGGACATTCCTATTCCGACTGATAAAAATTGTGCAAGATCCTTAAGTATCAAATGATGCAATCAGAGACATTGTCCCAACTGTTTTGGGCACCACTGGCCTGATTAAGAAGGGTTTCCAAGCATGCCTTGGCATGTTGCCCTGTGAACTCCAGAAGGAAGCCGCCCCTGGCACGACGCAAGCATTAGGATGAGAGATTGAGATGGGACTCAACACACCCTGGCTTACGACTGAGCTTCATTCCTGTCAAAGAATCCACAAAATTAGCCCAGCTGCCAGTTTCAGAAAAGGGAAGACTGGCACTGGGCTGTAGATCCTCAGAGGGGAAGACACAGATTTTCCTCTTTCGTTTTTATGTTGCAATTCTATTTTAAATCCAATGAGGCAGGGCGGAAGACGTTCCTCGAGCCTGTAGCCACCTTGCCCACCCCCATCCCCTCACCAGGCAGGTAAAACAAAAATGCTTGAATTTGTAGCCTGGGTTGCATCAGTCACCGTGTGAGCCTCGTTTGGCACTCAAGTAAGAGGCAGCTTGCAAAAGAAATGCTCCAAATGTGAAGATGGATTTCATTTCTCTTGTCACAGAGCAATGTTAAGAAGTTGGAAAACAGTTCAGCTGGATCTTATCGAGGACTGGGGTGAGTTAATTACTAAGACAACTTTGGAGAATTTATTACATATATAATACAATGGAGACATTCCATAGGTGGGAGCACGGAGAGGAGAGGAGCACCTTGCTGGTGCTTGGAAAGAATCAGTAAGCACTGCTTGGAGACATTTTTAAAACTTAAAATTATGGGGACAAGTAAACTATTGGGATATATTATTTAGTGTGTTCGTGTGTTTTGTATTAAATAGGTAGTCAGAAAGGCAGCTCATCCTTTAATGTATAGGCAGGTGCCACTTTCACACTGAAAAAAAATATCAGCCATTTAACTCAAACTCAGAAATTACCAACACCTTATCAAGAGTTTGATCAGTCCCTTGTAGGTCACTACCAGACATATAGTGAATTCACTAATACATTTAAAGGATGTTAATTAGACACATTCCTACTCCCACAGCACCTAAAACTTAACTAGGAACTGATCAAAATTGAGATGAAGGCAGCAGTCCAGCAGCAAGAGGGGAGCTTCCCAGTCTTTTGCATCGAGTGTCACATGTATGATTTTTTACCCACCGGTGAGAAGTTGTACATGTGCATGCGATGCAAAGAGCTCCTGGCTCTCAGAGAACGAGTCCGATCTCTGGAGGCTAGAGTGGCAGACCTGGAGGAGCTGAGGCAGACAGAGAGGTATAGAGATGAGACCTTCAGGGACATAGTAGTCAAGTCCCAACTTCAGACTGGCAGCCCTGGTGCTGCCTTGGAGGAAGAAGGTCTCATGATGGGAGAGCACCAACCCGGTGTAGCAGGAAAGGATCCTGTAGCAAGGACCTGCTCTCTAGGTGATGCATTGTCCTTTCGCACTGAGGATATCTCCCCAAGGCCTACTGCCCAGGAGGGAAGGGTTAGGTCGGCCGTCATAGTTTGTGATTCGATTATTAGGAATGTAGATAGCTGGGTGGCTGGTGGGCGTGAGGATCGCCTGGTAACATTGCCTACCTGGTGCGAAGGTGGCGGACCTCACGCGTCACCTAGATAGGATTTTAGACAGTGCTGGGGAGGAGCCGGCTGTCGTGGTACACGTGGGCACCAATGACATAGGAAAATGTGGGAGGGAGGTTCTGGAAGCCAAATTTAGGCTCTTAGGTAGAAAGCTTAAATCCAGAACCTCCAGGGTAGCTTTCTCTGAAATGCTCCCTGTTCCACGCGCAGGTCACCAGAGGCAGGCAGAGCTCCGGAGTCTCAATGCGTGGATGAGACGATGGTGCAAGGAAGAGGGATTCAGTTTTGTAAGGAACTGGGGAACCTTTTGGGGAAGGGGGGAGTCTCTTCCGAAGGGATGGGCTCCACCTTAACCAGGGTGGAACCAGACTGCTGGCGCTAACCTTTAAAAAGGAGATAGAGCAGCTTTTAAACTAGAACAAAGGGGAAAGCCGACAGTCGCTCAGCAGTGCATGGTTCGGAGAGAGGTATCTTTAAAGGATACTAATGATGCATTAGAATTAGGGCATCCCGACAGTGAGGTTCCAATAATAAGAAAAGTAATCCAAGTGCCTGTAACTAAAAACTCACCTGAGCTAAAAAATTCTAACTTATCCCTATCAATTAAAAAGCAGAATGAAAATACAAACAAAAAACAAACTTTGAAATGTTTGTATGCTAATGCCAGAAGTCTAAGAAGTAAGATGGGAGAATTAGAATGTATAGCAGTAAATGATGACATAGACTTAATTGGCATCTCAGAGACATGGTGGAAAGAGGATAACCAATGGGACAGTGCTATACCGGGGTACAAATTATATCGCAATGACAGAGAGGAGCACCCGGGAGGAGGTGTGGCGCTTTATGTCCGGGATGGCATAGAGTCCAACAGGATAAACCTCCTGCATGAGACTAAATGCAAAATTGAATCTTTATGGGTAGAAATCCCTTGTGTGTCAGGGAAGACTACAGTGATAGGAGTATACTACCGTCCACCTGGTCAAGATGGTGAGATGGACAGTGAAATGCTAAGAGAAATTAGGGAAGCTAACCAAATTGGTAGTGCAGTAATTTTTTTTATTTTTTTTTATTTTTAATTTATGCATTTTCAAATTATTCAAGACATTAATCTTGAACAGAAATATGGGACAGAGTAAGAAACAAATAACAACATTCAATTAAAGGAAAATGTTTACATTCTCGTACCCATAATACCAGTCCTCAATATGAGAGGGATCCAATTCCCAACCCAAAGAAATATAACAAAGAAGAATAATGGTGGTCCTACAGCAGTTTTCTATCTATAGGGAGCTACGAGTTTGGTTATGGCTGGAGGTTACTGTCCAACCTAGGAGTCTTCCCAATCAAAAATTCAGTTAACTGTGGGGGATCATAAAATATATAGGAATTATTCTGATACCTAATCATGCACTTGCATGAATGTTATTCCCTCTGTTTGTAACTAGTAACTGAACCTGTGGTCTCCTTTTTTGGGTTTCCCTCGAGACATCTGGAAAAACCCTAACTTTACACTGAAGAAACAGAAAATAGTCTCAATAACCAATCTTTATGGAGTTCAAGGGCCAGAATCACAATAAGAGTGGATGGAACAGCCAATTCCGAACCTGATGCCTCCAATATCGTTAGAAGATCCACATTGGATTCCACAGCCGGAATTAAGGATGTTATTCCCTCTGTTTGCGTGTCCTCTCCAGCTTTTTTGAGCTGCGGCAGATAAGAATATTTTAGATAGAGGAGGAATTGAATTTTCTGGGACCTGTGAAGTCTCCTAAACATTTCCCTAGGAGGTAGTAAGGGAACTCGAGGAAAGTTAATACATCCTAAATTCCCGTTTCTGTCTGCATTTTCAAGATTTTCAATCCTTAAGGCTGTATTAGTCTTCTCTTTAATCATAACAGTCTGCAATTGTTGAACAGTACTCTCTTGATTCCTTATAGCTGATATTTGTTGACACAGTCATTCCATTGTATTGGAAAATATCGAAACTTTTTCCTCCAGATCCTTACACTTTGATACCATAGGGGAAAACTGTTGTGGTAGTAGAGAGCTCTGAAGGTCAGCAATTGCTTCCCAGATAAGTCTCTAAGGAAAAAACCAAAGGTCTTTGCAGCACAGGTAGCAATGATGGTGATTTTGGCGAGAATTCCTCCAGCGTGGCACTCTCAGAGCCTTCCAGTCTATCCTCTCGTGCATTGCCCCTACCCGGCTGTCCCGGATCAAACAACGGACCCACTGCTCCTCCGTGTTAGGATTTGTGAGTTAGTGGGCCTTGGCCTGAGGTGAGAGGTGGTACCGTCCAGGGGGAGGAGCCCCACTGGGCCTCACCGTCGGGAGGCGAGGTCTGCAGCAATAGGTGACACAGCTCAGAGAGTACAGAGAGAGCAGGAGACTGGGGTGTGGATACAATTGCCGGGATAGGTCCCCCTAGTGGTGAAGTGCTGAGCAGGCCCCGAGGAGCGGGGAATGCTAGGTATGGTATGGAGGAGTGCTGAGAGAGCCACCCTTCACTTCAGCAGGTCGCCAAACGTACAGCTATGGCAATGAGTTCCACAAAGCTGCTGTGGCTACTGAGAAGGTTCACTCATGGGTTCCAGACAGTCTTACTTTCTGCATTGATGGAATATCTTACAACCCTCCTTAGTCCCTTTCATCTTATATTAACTTCAAAGGGCATCTGTTCTACACTGATAAGGAAGGGTGATAGTAGAGAGCCGTGGGGTATGCCTCCTTTTAGGGACCAAGGTTTGGAGCTTTTGTGTTTCAACTTATTTTTTGGGTTCTGCCAGTGAGGAAGAATTTGATACCTATAGCTGATACCTATATTGATCAGTCCGGTCGGTATGATTTTGTGGTCGATTGTATCAAATGCAATGGAAAGGTCAAGTAGAATCAAGAGACCTGATTTGCCATGGGGCATCAATAGTTACTTATCATCTAATAGGGAAAGTAAGATATGGAATTCTGAGTGGGCTGGGTCAAGTGTGTTGGTCTCTTCTAGGTAGATTTTCAGTTGTTTGGTAATCAAGGGCTTCAGGAATTAGGCTAATGTAGGGGGTTTTGATATTGGGTGGTAGCTGGCATGTTTTGAGGTATCTACTCAGGGTTCTGTTAATGTAGGCCTTAAGGGTCTATATAGTGTCATTGCTGGAGGGAGATATTTACGATTTTCATTAGGTAGGATACAGTTGGGTCTGGAAGATCTTTGAGGGGGGGGGTATATGAGGCATGGATTTGATCAGGATCCTTCCTTTCCTATTCATGAAATATGTTTTTTTAAAATACTTTTAAGGTCTATATCGTAGAATTAATCTGCTCCTTCAGTTCTGGGTGTAGTAGCATGATGTTTATCGCTCTTTTTTTGTGCATTATCTATTTCGATTGTGATAATGTGCTTTGAGTCTTTCTCTTTATTCGCATTGTCTATTTCCTGCTCAAATTACTTTAAATTGCAGTCTTCAGCCAGAAAGATGTTTTTGATTTTGCTTAGTTTTCTTTCAGGAAGGTCGACTTAGCACATTTGTCCAGCCCAAATGTCATCCTGATATCAAAGTTATGAAGGAACTAAAAAATGAAATTTCAGACCTATTAGTTACAATGTGTAACCTATCATTAAAATCATCCATTGTACCTGAAGACTGGAGGATAGCAAATGTAACCCCAATATTTAAAAAGGGCTCCAGGGGTGATCTGGGAAACTACAGACCGGTTAGCCTGACTTCAGTGCCAGGAAAAATAGTGGAAAGTGTTCTAAACATCAAAATCACAGAACATATAGAAAGACATGGTTTAATGGAGCAAAGTCAGCATGGCTTTACCCAGGGCAAGTCTTGCCTCACAAATCTGCTTCACTTTTTTGAAGGAGTTAATAAACATGTGGATAAAGGTGAACCGGTAGATGTAGTATACTTGGATTTTCAGAAGGCGTTTGACAAAGTTCCTCATGAGAGGCTTCTAGGAAAAGTAAAAAGTCATGGGATAGGAGGCGATGTCCTTTCATGGATTACAAACTGGCTAAAAGATAGGAAACAGAGAGTAGGATTAAATGGACAATTTTCTCAGTGGAAAAGGGTAAACAGTGGAGTGCCTCAGGGATCTGTACTTGGACCGGTGCTTTTCAATATATTTATAAATGATCTGGAAAGGAATACGACGAGTGAGGTTATCAAATTTGCGTATGATACAAAATTATTCAGAGTAGTTAAATCACAAGCGGATTGTGATAAATTGCAGGAGGACCTTTCAAGACTGGAAAATTGGGCATCCAAATGGCAGATGAAATTTAATATGGATAAGTGCAAGGTGATGCATATAGGGAAAAATAACCCATGCTATAGTAACATTATGTTAGGCTCCATATTAGGAGCTATCACCCAGGAAAAAGATCTAGGCATCATAGTGGATAATACTTTAAAATCGTCGGCTCAGTGTGCTGCGGCAGTCAAAAAAGCAAACAGAATGTTAGGAATTATTAGGAAGGGAATGGCGAATAAAACGGAAAATATCATAATGCCTCTATATCGATCCAAGGTGAGACCACACCTTGAATACTGTGTACAATTCTGGTCGCCGCATCTCAAAAAAGATATAGTTGTGATGGAGAAGGTACAGAGAAGGGCGACCAAAATGATAAGGGGAATGGAACAGCTCCCCTATGAGGAAAGGCTGAAGAGGTTAGGACTTTTCAGCTTGGAGAAGAGACGGCTGAGGGGGGATATGATAGAGGTGTTTAAAATCATGAGAGGTCTAGAATGGGTAAATGTGAATCGGTTATTTTCTCTTTCGAATAATAGAAGGCATAGGGGGCACTCCATGAAGTTAGCAAGTTGCACATTTAAAACTAATCGGAGAAAGTTCTTTTTCACTCAACGCACAGTAAAGCTCTGGAATTTGTTGCCAGAGGATGTGGTTAGTGCAGTTAATGTAGCTGGGTTTAAAAAAGATTTAGATAAGTTCATGGAGGAGAAATCCATTAACTGCTATTAATCGAGATGACTTAGAGAACAGTCATTGCTATTACTGGCATCAGTAGCATGGGATAGGCTTAGTTTTTGGGTAATTGACAGGTACTTTAGCCTGGTTTGGCCACTGTTGGAAACAGGATGCTGGTCTGACCCAGTATGGCAAATTCTTATGTTCTTACGTAATACTTATTTATTTATTTATTTATTTCGGGTTTTTATATACCGGCATTCGAGAACGCAGTCCCATCATGCTGGTTCACATAAAACAGGGGTGCATCGTAAACATAAACTAAAAACAATGGTGCGGAAAAAGCAGTTACATATAACAGGGTGATTGGAACTTGGCGGAGAGAGAAGAGAAAGGACAGGTTATTAATTCAAACATGTAAACAATAGTGGAGATGGTTAATCATGGTGTAGTTGGAGATAAGGATTGGAGAGGATGAGATAGATCAGTTTGAGTCCGGGAATGCTTGTATGAGTTGTTCTGCTAAATGACAATCATAGGAGTTTTAGAGCTTCAAGTCATCCAAAAATAGTAGGTGAAATATTACCTGGGGATTGCTAGTATCTCTTGGATTAAGACTAAATCTGGGGGCCATGGAGATAATGAGAGTGCTCACTGGATTTTAATGCCAGACAAAACAGTACTGATGATAGGGAATCTCCCTAAACATTTCCTTGCTGGATCTTGAGGTTAATAATGATTACTTGTTCATCTTCATAATTCAGATGGAGGTTGGCCTGCCACGTTTTCAGGGTGAACTTGATGTGCTTGATCAATCCAGAATTCATTCTGTACATTACGAGGCAATTTATTATCCAAGAGTTTGGGATGCTATCAAGAGCTTTCTTATAGGCAATCCATGCTGTATTGAAGTTTTGAATGTTCTTACAGCTGGCCACGATGACTTTCTTCAGCATCAACTGGTCTTTTGTTCATAAGCTCCTCTTTTGTTGCCCTTGTGTCCTGTCACCATGAAGTTGTTCGTATCTTCTGCATGTCATCGTATACTCTATCTGCTTTTCTTACAGTGAACAACTTGTAGATTGTGGGAAGTCACATTATTATTCGTTGATGATTTGGGGGGATACGTTTGAGTTTCCCTTTGGAAGGAGGAGTATTCATCTGTTATTAGCCATTGGGGAGTTAATTCTGGCTCTCTGAACTGATATGTGCAGTTTTGCAGGCCTTGGTCCAGGGGTATTGAAGTTGGACTCTCCACCCGAGGCAGGGCTCTTCCAGTTGAGTTTTTCTGATCCTGGGTTCTAGTTCTTCTGTTGTTACTCCAGGTCATTCTATAGTTGTGAAGTTTGCCTTTTTCATGTTCTGCTTCTCTGAGATCCTCATATAAACTCTTCTGTTTTGGCTTTGGTTGGTGATATTTTAACAGCACAAATGCTCTTCCCTATTCCCTGTAGAACTGCTTTGAGCTCTGCATAAAATTGTTTTCATTTGATGTCTCCTGTTTCTCTGCTGCTATTTTCAGTTTGCTTAAGATCTTCTTCCATTAGTTCAGTGTTTCAGATTGTTCTGAATTTCTTTCATTATTTTTGCTGTCCTGATTCTTTGGGTACATGTCCACATCTGTCGTCTCTATACAGGTTTCTTTCTCCTTTTCCTCTGGCCTTGCGTCCCTGTTGGTAGGACTCTCTCACTAATTATTTTCACTGCATCTGATTCATTTCTCAGGGTGCTAGGGGGATACCTGTCAGTGTATCCCAACAGTGATGGATATTCCCCGATTACTCTATCCTCTCATGATAACACTTAGAGAGTACCTGACACTGTATCCTCGTGCAGTGACTCTCACAGTGATGGGTATTCCCCTATTATTCTATCCTCTCATGATAAATACTCAAAGGGTACCCGTCTCTGCATCCTCTTGCAATAACTCTCCCAGTAATGGGTATTCCCCTATTATTCTATCCTCTCATGATAAATACTCAAAGGGTACCCATCTCTGCATCCTCTTGCAGTGACTCTCAAAGTGATGGGTATTCCCCTATTATTCTATCCTCTCATGATAAATACTCAAAGGGTACCTGTCACTGCATCCTCTTGCAATAACTCTCTCAGTAATGGGTATTCCCCTATTATTCTATCCTCTCATGGTAACACTCAAAGGGTACCCGTCTCTGCATCCTCTTGCAAAAACTCTCCCAGTAATGGGTATTCCCCTATTATTCTATCCTCTCATGATAAATACTCAAAGGGTACCCGTCTCTGCATCCTCTTGCAAAAACTCTCCCAGTAATGGGTATTCCCCTATTAGTCTATCCTCTCATGATAAATACTCAAAGGGTACCTGACATTGCATCCTCTTGCAGTGACTCTCACAGTGATGGGTATTCCCCTATTATTCTATCCTCTCATGATAAATACTCAAAGGGTACCTGACATTGCATCCTCTTGCAGTGACTCTCACAGTGATGGGTATTCCCCTATTATTCTATCCTCTCATGATAAATACTCAAAGGGTACCTGACATTGCATCCTCTTGCAATAACTCTCCCAGTAATGGGTATTCCCCTATTATTCTATCCTCTCATGATAACACTCAAAGGGTACCTGACACTATATCCTCGTGCAGGTACTCTCACAGTGATGGATATTCCCCTATTATTCTATCCTCTCATGGTCACACTGCATCCTCTTGCAGTGACTCTCAGAGGAGTAGTGGAATACCATTAATTTATCATCTTGCAGTCACACTTGGGCTGTTAGAGGGATAACTGTCACTGTATTCTCTTGTAATCACACTCGGGGTGATAGGGGGATACCCAAACACTATATCCTCTGCCAGTCACACTCAAGATGATATGGGATTATCTGTCACTGTATCCTCTTGAGGTTACACTGAGGGCAATAGGGGGATATCTATTGCTGTATCCTCTTCCAATCACTCTCATGGTAATAGGGAGACCTATCTCTGTGTCCTCTAGCAGTCACACTTAGGCTGATAGGGGAATACCTGTCACTGTGTCCTCTCCAGGTGATAAGGGATACCTGTCTCTCTAACCTTTTGTTGACACTTTCTAGCTTAGGTTAGAGAGACAGGGATACCTGTCTCTCTAAGCTTTTGTGGTCACTTTCTAGCTTTCCTTGCTAATGCTTGACATGTATTTTCTGTAGAGATGCTTATTGGATTGTATTACATCTGTGTTGCAGCAGTTGTCCGTTTAGTGTGTATATTTCCCTTATAATGTTCAAACAGCTGGACCTATGTTACGCCCGTTGGTCGCAGACGGCTGCGACCGCTGTTGTTCACCTCTTGCTTGACTACACTGACTCATCTGGGTCGACTCGCGGCCTCCACCAGCTATCGCCGGCCTACACGCCCTGGTTCCCGGACCCCCCCTGAACCCTCTTTGGTGTACCCCGCTCTGCGGATCATTGCCGTATCATCACTACAGAGGACTACTCCATGGGTGTACCCCACATCACAGACCCTGGGGGCACCCCAGTGCCTGTGTCTTTCTCCCACACTCCCTGCTCCGCGGGTAGTGTTACTCTACTTCTCTAATAAAGATTCAAGGACTCTCCAGCTAGAAATAGCGTCAGCTCCCCGTGCTGACGTTCCATGACTCCACCACCAGGGGTCACTCTCTCTAGCTTCCTCTGCCTCTCATCTCTGCTCTCTCTCTCTCTCCAGCACTTGTTGCTCTACACTTCACACAGCTGAGACCTCGCCTCCCGACGGTGAGGCTCACGGGGCTGCTCCCCATGGGCGGTACCAGCTCTCACCTCGTTCCAGGGCCCACATACCCACAAATCCTAACAACCTAGCTTGACCAAATTTGTGTGGAGTTAGGTCCTTGACTTGCTAATGCTTGACTTTCCCAGGATTTTGAATTAGGGGAGTGTTTTTGGGAAGCACGAGAGGTACCAAGGTGGGCAGTTTCTCGTAGAATGCATGAGGATGTGAAACATGGCTAACTAGAAAGCTGCTCCGAGTGCATAAAACATAGGATGCTCTTAATAAAACTGAGGAATCTGTTTGGATACAAAAAGTAGAAGAAGCAGGATGAAAAAGGTCATGACAGAGAGAGAGAGATAGACAGATGCACTTCCTCTCTCACTGTCTCACATTCATTCTCTGTGATGCTATCACTTGGTCCCTAGACAGATCTCTTGAGACTCGTTGATGCTGTTTGCTCATCAGCACTGCTGTATACCGTGAGAAGAGACTGCATATAGGGCCTGAAGATACCAGCAAAATGCATCGGGTGCCAGGGTTGGAACGGAGGGTGCATATCAGAAGAAGTGCCTGTTTTAGGCAGTGCTTCATCATGTCACATACACTGTTGAAGAGTTTGGATTTGGGGCAGGTATGAAGGGCTTGTTCGTGAGACCGGGCATTGCAGCATCACGTCCCCCGAAAGGACCTGCAGCGCGTTAAATAAATGCTACCTGCAAACGGAGAGATTCTGCAGCTCCAGTCCTAGCCTCTCTGGAGACGTACTGGAGGGACTGAAGGCTCTCACTCTTTACAGAGCTGCCAGGAAGATACCACTGTGCTGCTGCTGCCCCTCAGTTCTGCAGAAAGTCCAGATCTCCCACCCTCACTCCTGTGCCAGAGCGTGGACTCCCAGGAAGGGAGAGATTCTGCCGCACTGGGCAGATCCCAGAGTGCTGACTCTCTGAGAGACGCTAGGACACCGAGTCTCACGCCTGAAGGGATGGACCAGAGAGATTCTAAGGGTGATGGCAGGAAATGACCGTACGGTCTGGTCATCCCCACCAACCTCTCAGCTCTACAATCCCTACCACTCCCCCTCAGAGATTCCCTGTGCTTGTTCCATGCTCTCTGGCATTCAGATATTGTCTTTATCTCCATCACCTCACATCCACCACCCTCTCTGTAAAGAAATATTTCCTAAGATTACTCCTGAGTTTACCCCCTTTCACTCCCATCTCATGACCCCTCGTTCCAGAGCCTCCTTTCATTGAGAAAGGCTCACACCCTGTGCATGGAAACCTTTCAGATATTTGAATGTCTCTATCCTATCTCCCCTATCTCACCTTTCCTCCAGGGTGTACATGTTTATTTATTTATTTATTTAATTTATTTATTTAACGCTTTTATATACCGAAATTCGTTTTCACATCAAATCGGTTTACAGTATAACAAGAATAGACTGAAAGGAAGTTACATTTGAACTTAATTTTAGAAACATGGAAACATAGAAATGACGGCAGAAGAAGACCAAACGGCCCATCCAGTCTGCCCAGCAAGCTTTCACACTTATTTTTCTCATACTTATCTGTTACTCTTGGCCCTTATTGGTAACGTTTTGGTTCCAATTTCCTTCCCCCCTGCCATTGATGCAGAGAGCAGTGCTGGAGCCGCATCAAAGTAAAGTATCTAACTTAATTGGTTTGGGGTAGTAACCGTTGCAATAAGCAAGCTACTCCCACTCTTATTTGTTTACCCAGCCTGTGCAATTCAGTCCTTGTTGGTTGTTGTCTGAATATAAATTCTCTTTTCTTCATTCCCCCCTGAGCTGCACTGGATATGTATTCCAAGTGAAGTATCAGGCTTAATTGATTCGGGGTAGTAACCGCCAAAGATTAAGCGAGGTGCAGGGAAGAGAGGTAGGGGGGAGATGAAGGATGAGGACTAGTTAGAGAGATATACCAAGCTTAAAAATGAAATTCTAACATGTATAGTTTAACTTAACAATAACAGGAACAAGAAACAGTAAGATCTTTAAGTCTATCCCCATATGCATTAGACCAAAGACCACCGACCATTTTTGTAGCCTCCCTCTGGCCCAACTCCATCCTGTTTCTATCCTTGCTTTTTTGCAGGATTGTTTGGTTGGTACCATAGCAGTGCATGTAAATATAATATACATATTGTAAGTGATATTATTACCTCAGAAGATTGTACTTTGAATATCCTTTTTTCATGTAAAATCTGTTATTATAAATGCTTAATTTTTAATTGTGTGTGGAGACTGGAGAGGGTGTGTTGGATATGGAGGATGCAAGGGTCAAAGGTCTGCCTAGGTTGCCTAATACCCTTGCAATAGCCTTGGGCATTGCTGTATAAGCATTTAACGGGTCTCCCAACTCGTGGTGTCAATTGTTGTGTAATGAGTGAGGGCGTAGTTTTTCATTTGGCCATAAGTGCCAAATTGCCTAGTTATGGCTCTGCTGAGAGGGCAGAAGGGAGCTAGGGAGCAAGACTACTGGGGATGGGTGTATGAGAGCCTTGTGTGTGTGAGATAGAGAGAGGTTGTGTGTGTGAGACAGAAAAAGAGAGAGGGTGTATGTATGAGAGTCTGTGTGTGAGAACATGTGTGAGAGAGAGCTCTGTGTGTGTGTGTGAGAGAGAAAGGGAGGTATGTTTGAGAGAAAAAGAGAAAGGAGGGTGTATGTATGAAAGAGAGAGAGGACAAAGTTTGTCCAGGATGACTGGAAATAAAAAAAATCTCATATATGGAAAGCAGGAGATGTTTTAATCTTTATTAGATTTATTATTGGATGTTATTTGATATGTCTGCTATTTTTAAATATTATATTGTATTGGGAAATTTATAAATATTTTCACAATATTTTGATTATTGAATGCTCTCATTAGCTGTTTTGAAATATTTGTTTTTTTTATTAGTATGGTTTTACTATGATAGATGTTTTATTTTTCTTGATTTTCTTGTTTGTTGGTCTTTCTGTATTCTGAATGTGTGACCATAATGAGGGATTCTATTAATGTATGGTTTTTGTGTATTGGTTTTCTAGGTTCTGTTGTAATGTTTGCAATGCTGCTTCTTCCTGGGTAGGATTGTTTCTCTTTGAGTGCTGGGGGGGTTATTGCTGCTATGATATGACAAATTTGCTCTACGTGTGCTGTTTTTGTGTTTTTTTATTTGCAGCATTTTGTATGTTACAGCACGCCTGGTAGTGAAGAGAGTCTGTGTTGCTGCTATTGAGATGACCACAGAATTTGAATTATTTTTTTCTATGATGATTTATATGGGGAAATGGTCATTTCTGTTAGTAGTTTTATCCTTTACCACTGTGTCTATTTTTCTGGCATCAAACTTTATTTTAGTTGGTCTGGGAAGGAATAATTATATTCTATGATTTATGATAAAATGTATGTAATGCGAATGACTAATTGTAGAGGTATAAGAAATTGATGGAAGGCTAACAGCATCTGTGTGAGTGAGCTGGAGCAGGGGGTGATTAAATCTTTTCAGCCACGGCCCTCCTTCTATTTCTGAAATTGGTTAGGGGCCCCCAAGATTGGTGGGGACGGGTGCGGGGGAGGTGCACTCCAGAGACCCTGACTCTGCCACTGTTCCCCAAACTTCACTAGATCCCTTCTCGTGTTTTTCAGACCTTTCTGGGTGTTTACCTTGTTGCAGAGTTTGGCACCGCCATGTTTGCTGTCATTTGCAGTAGGTTTACCATATGATTCCCCTGATGTAGGTGTAGTATATGTTGAAATGCTGCAGTGTCGAGATTTATCTGTTGCAGTGACAATTGAAAAGAGTTAAGATCTGCACAAAGCCAAAGGACTGAGATATTAACAAGCAAGAATTGCTTTCATTTTGGAGGACATTGAGTGCAAGTCATTTGCATGAAGTGGGAGTCATCTCACCTTGAAGGACTGATTCCAAGGTTTACAACATTGCTTTAGAGTATGTCATGTAGTGCAAAATAGTAGTAGTAGTAGTAATAGTATATTCCACCAACGCACTCAAATCAACTCACCTCTACTCAAAATAGAGCGATATCCCTTGGAAGCCCAAAACTTTGGAACTCCCTCCCAACTAAACTCAGAATTCAAGAAAACCTAAAAACATTCAAAAAAGAATTAAAAACTTGGATGTTCAACAAAGCATATCAAACCACCCAAAGAATCAACTAATCATCACCGCCCTCCATTACAACCTCATGATTAAATGAATATCAGCACAACTATGCTTTTCTAAAATAAGAATGAACTTGTTTTGATCTTAAGCATGAATTTGTTTACTACAACGCCTAATAACATGTTATGTTTTTTACACTCCTTGTTAAGCCCTTTATCCCTATAACCTTATTTTGTAAACCGATATGATGGCGTTATTTTGACATTTCCGAATGACGGTATATAAAACTTGTTAAATAAATAAATAAATAATAATAGTATATGAAGTGAAGGAGAAATCTCATCTTGAAGGACTGATTCTAAGATTTACAACATTGCTTTAGTGTATGTCATGTATTCAAAGTAGTAGTAGTAGTAGTAATATTAAGAACATAAGAAATTGCCATGCTGGGTCAGCCCAAGGGTCCAATAAGCCCAGCATCCTGTTTCCAACAGAGGCCAATCCAGGCCACAAGAACCTGGCAAGTACCCAAACACTAAGAAGATCCCTTGCTACTGATGAAATTATAGCAGTGGCTATTCCCAAACAGATCGATACAGTAAAGTGCAACCGCGGTTACCCCGCTCCTAACTCGCCTTCTACTCACTTTCCGGCCGCGTTAGCCCTTCCCGCGATACACTATCCCCTTTAACTCATCCCTACCGCCTCTTAAAATCCCCGGGTAACCCCTTCCGCCCGCAGCATGTATATTAAATGTAAACGAGCGAATTAGCTATTCCTCCCATACAGTAATGCGCGCCCCGACTATCGCTTTTTTACCCTGCCGTTTTGCCGCGCGTTTACCCTGCTAACTTACCGCCTACCCTTACCCCAGCGTTAGAGGCAGGGGTAAGGGTAGACGGCAAACTTTCCCCCAGCCCCCGCTCACCTGCCCTGGCCGCGTCCGGTCTCCGGTGCAGCCCCAGTCCTGTCCCCTCCTCCCGAAGCAAAAAAAAAACAAACCCCCCCCCCCCCCCCGAAAAAAAAGTAGCAAGAGAGCGAGGGGAGAGATGGGCAATCCTACGCTCGGGCCTGCCAGTCCCTTGTTCTCTCCTCCCGAAGCAGGGCGCGAAAAGCAGCCTTGCTCCGGGAGGAGGCAGTTTAAAGCGACGAAGCGACTTACTTTTGCAGCCCCCCCTCCGGACATCGGCGATGACTGCGGCTCCTGCCTCCAGCTGTCAGACAGACGCATCGCACGTGGGAAAGCGGCCCCTATGCGTGCAATTGGCTGCTCAAGACGTGACGTCACATGCCGTGACGCCAAACGTCGTGACGTCACATCTTGAGCAGCCAATTGCACGCATAGGGGCCGCTTTCCCACGTGCGATGCGTCTGTCTGACAGCTGGAGGCAGGAGCCGCAGTCGTCGCCGATGTCCGGAGGGGGGGCTGCAAAAGTAAGTCGCTTCGTCGCTTTAAACTGCCCCCCCCCTCCTCCCAGAGCAAGGCTGCTTTTCGCGCCCTGCTTCGGGAGGAGAGAACTAGGGACTGCAGGCCCGAGCTTAGGATTGCCTATCTCTCCCCTCGCTCTCTTGCTACTTTTTCGGTTTTGTTTTTTTTGCTTCGGGAGGAAGGGACAGTACTGGGGCTGCACCGGAGACCGGACGCAGCCAGGGCAGGTGAGCGGGGGCTGGGGGAAAGTTTGCCGAGCCTCGGAGAACTGTCCACTTCCTGGTATCTGTCATTTGAAATGACAGATACCAGCGTGGCCGTGAAGCGTTAGGCCCGAGCACCCAGGATACTGTATAGGCGCTCTATCCAGTAAAATGGGTTGCGCGGGCCTAACGCTTCACGGACGCTTCCTAGACGCAGCTTGCATTTGCGAGCTATTTGCATATGGTATCGAGCGGTAGGCGAGCTGCACTGTGCGTGCGGCAACCGCTGGTGCGCCCGGCACTGCCGCACTGTTTCTACCGCGGCCTTAGAGTGTCGATCTGTAAGTAAACTTGATTAATAGCCGTTAATGGACTTCTCCTCCAAGAACTTTTCTAAACCTGTTTTGAACCCAGCTACACCAACTGCACTAACCACATCCTCTGGCAACAAATCCCAGAGCTTTATTGTACATTGAGTGAAAAATATTTTTTTCCGATTAGTCTTAAATGTGCTACTTGCTAACTTCATGGAATGCCCCCTAGTCCTTCTATTATTCGAAAGTGTAAAAATCCGAGTCACATCTACTCATTCAAGACCCCTCATGATCTTAAACATCTCTATCATATCCCCCCTCAGCCGTCTCTTCTCCAAGCTGAACAGCCCTAACCTCTTCAGCCTTTCCTCATAGGGGAGCTGTTCCATCCCCTTTATCATTTTGGTTGGCCTTCTCTGTACCTTCTCTATTTCAACTATATCTTTTTTGAGATGCGGCGACCAGAATTGTACACAGTATTCAAGGTGCGGTCTCACCATGGAGCGATACAGAGGCATTATGACATTTTCCGTTCTATTCACCATTCCCTTCCTAATAATTCTTAACATTCTGTTTGCTTTTTTGACTGCTGCAGCACACTGAGCTGACGATTTTAAAGTATTATCCACTATGATGCCTAGATCTTTTTCCTGGATGGTAGCTCCTAATATGGAACCTAACATCGTGTAATTACAGCAACGGTTATTTTTCCCTATATGCAACACCTTGCACTTGTCCACATTAAATTTCATCTGCCATTTGGATGCCCAATCTTCCAGTCATGCAAGGTCCTCCTGTAATGTATCACAGTCTGCTTGTGATTTAACTACTCTGAATAATTTTGAATCATCTGCAAATCTGATAACCTCACTCGTCGTATTCCTTTCCAGATCATTTATATATATATTGAAAAGCACCGGTCCAAGTACAGATCCCTGAGGTACTCCACTGTTTAACCTTTACCACTGAGAAAATTGACCATTTAATCTCTGTTTCCTGTCTTTTAACCAGTTTGTAATCCACGAAAGGACATCGCCACCTATCCCATGACTTTTTAGTTTTCCTAGAAGCCTCTCATGAGGGACTTTGTCAAACGCCTTCTGAAAATCCAAATACACTACATCTACCGGTTCACCTTTATCCACATGTTTATTAACCCCTTCAAAAAAATGAAGCAGAATTGTTAGGCAAGACTTCCCTTGGGTAAATCCATGTTGATTGTGTCCCATTAAATCATGTCTTTCTATGTGCTCTACGATTTTGTTCTTTAGAATAGTTTCCACTATTTTTCCCGGCACTGAAGTCAGGCTCACTGGTCTATAGTTACCCGTAGCGCCCCTGGAGCATTTTTTTAAATATCGGGGTTACATTGACCACCCTCCAGTCTTCAGGTATGAAACTGAGGAGTCATAGTCTGGGTAAAACAAATAAGCATGGGTGTAGCTTGCTTATTGCGGCGGTTACTACCCCTAACTAATCAAGCTTGATATTTCACTCGGATGCAGCTCCATCACTGCTTTCTACATTAATGGTGGGGGTGGAAGGGAAATAGAACCAAAGAGCTAAGAGAAACAGATAAGTATGAGAAAAAAATGTGTGAAGCTTGCTGGGCAGACTGGATGGACCGTTTGGTCTTCTTCTGCCATCATTTCTATGTTTCTATGTTTCTATCTCATCTTGAAGGATTGATTCCAAGCTTTAGAACATTGCTTTAGTGTAACACAAAGTATAGGTAGTAGTAGTAGTAGTATAGGAAGTTGAGGAGTCATCTAATCTTGAATGACGATTCCAGGGTTTACAACATTGTTTTAATATGTGAAGTTGAACTTATTTTATCTTTAGGATTGGGTTTACAAGACATTTGTATGAAATTGAAGTTGTTTCACGGCAACTCCAAGGTTTATAATATTGCTCAAATTGCCACTTTGAATGATAATTGTGCTAGCACTATTTTTATTGGTCTCTTTGTAGTTATACAAAGAACATTGACCTTTGCTGTTGAAGTTCACACATTGAAATATTATATTGTATGTAGTGTGAGAGGGTTCGTGTGAGCGTGTCCTGGGTTTTATCAGTGTGGATGTGGTGGCGAGAGAAGCGTGAAATGTTCTTGATGTATTTATTCTGAGATTAAAGAATATCATAAGATTTAAATTCAGTGTTGCACATCCGGTATGAATAAATATGAACTAGTGAACTGTTGTTTGTGTGATCATTCTCAAAAAGACAAACCTTTCCCAAGTGTCCTTCCAAATATCACTTACGAAAATGTTGAAAGAAGTAATCCAAGGACTAATCCCTGTGGCACTTTTTCTCGGAGAGAGCAATCTTTACCACTACCAATTTCTAACCCATTCGATTGCTTTAGGGCCCATAGCAAGGGGGCTCACTTTATTAGTGGAACCGTGTCAAAGGCCGAACTGAAATCCAAGTAAGTGGCTCTAACACTTTCCCCAATCCAGTTCTCTGGGATCACCCAGTCATAGAAATGGATCCGACTCCTCTGACGAGATCTACCTCTGGTAAACCCTGCTGTCTCGGATACTGCGATTCCAGAAACTGCACCCTCCTCTGATTTAGCAGCGATCCCATTAGTTTGCTCATCAGAGAAGTCAGACTAAATGGCCTGTAGTTCCCAGCCTCCTCTTACTTCCACTTTTGTGAAGAGGAACTATACCCCACCAGGCTCTAATCCTCTGGAATGACTCCCAACTCTAAAAAAGCATTGAAAAGCTCAGCCAGCGGAGCTGCCAGGACTTCTCTAAATTCCCTTAATCCCATGGAAAGTAGCCCATCCTGCCCCTTACAGAGAGATGCTACAGCAATGAGGCTCAATCCTGCTGAGGCATGCCAGAGGGATTCTCGAGCGCTTAATCTCACTCCTGAGGTGACAGGAGGGTGAGATTCTAGAGTACTGGTGCAGACATCTGCAGAGAGGTGCTAGAGAGGTTCTAGAGCATCCATTCTCACTCCTGCAGAAGCATGCTAGAGAGATTCTCAAGCGCTTAATCGCACTCCTGAGGTGACAGGAGGGTGAGATTCTAGAGTACTGGTGCAGTCATCTGCAGAGAGGTGCTAGAGAGATTCTAGAGCATCCATTCTCACTCCTGCAGAAGCATGCTAGAGAGATTCTCAAGCGCTTAATCTCACTCCTGAGGTGACAGGAGGGTGAGATTCTAGAGTACTGGTGCAGTCATCTGCAGAGAGGTGCTAGAGAGGTTCTAGAGCATCCATTCTCACTCCTGCAGAAGCATGCTAGAGAGATTCTCAAGCGCTTAATCACACTCCTGAGGTGACAGGAGGGTGAGATTCTAGAGTACTGGTGCAGTCATCTGCAGAGAGGTGCTAGAGAGATTCTAGAGCATCCATTCTCACTCATGCAGAAGCATGCTAGAGAGATTCTCAAGCGCTTAATCGCACTCCTGAGGTGACAGGAGGGTGAGATTCTAGAGTACTGGTGCAGTCATCTGCAGAGAGGTGCTAGAGAGATTCTAGAGCATCCATTCTCACTCCTGTAGAAGCATGCTAGAGAGATTCTCAAGCGCTTAATCTCACTCCTGAGGTGACAGGAGGGTAAGATTCTAGAGTACTGGTGCAGACATCTGCAGAGAGGTGCTAGAGAGGTTCTAGAGCATCCATTCTCACTCCTGCAGGGCCGTGCTGGAGAGGTTTTGCAGTACTGACTCTCACTCCTGCAGAAGCATGCCAGAGGGATTCTCGAGCGCTTAATCTCACTCCTGAGGTGACAGGAGGGTGAGATTCTAGAGTACTGGTGCAGACATCTGCAGAGAGGTGCTAGAGAGGTTCTAGAGCATCCATTCTCACTCCTGCAGGGCCGTGCTGGAAAGGTTTTGCAGTACTGACTCTCACTCCTGCAGAAGCATGCCAGAGGGAATCTCGAGCGCTTAATCTCACTCCTGAGGTGACAGGAGGGTGAGATTCTAGAGTACTGGTGCAGACATCTGCAGAGAGGTGCTAGAGAGGTTCTAGAGCATCCATTCTCACTCCTGCAGGACCATGCTGGAGAGGTTTTGCAGTACTGACTCTCACTCCTGCAGAAGCATGCCAGAGAGATTCTCGAGTGCTTAATCTCACTCCTGAGGTGATAGGAGGGTGAGATTGTAGAGTACTGGTGCAGACATCTGCAGAGAGGTGCTAGAGAGGTTCTAGAGCATCCATTCTCACTCCTGCAGAAGCATGCTAGAGAGATTCTCAAGCACTTAATCTCACTCCTGAAGTGACAGGAGGGTGAGATTCTAGAGTACTAGTGCAGACATCTGCAGAGAGGTGCTAGAGAGGTTCTAGAGCATCCATTCTCACTCCTGCAGGGCCGTGCTGGAGAGGTTTTGTAGTACTGACTCTCACTCCTCCAGAAGCATGCCAGAGAGATTCTCGAGTGCTTAATCTCACTCCTGAGGTGACAGGAGGGTGAGATTCTAGAGTACTAGTGCAGACATCTGCAGAGAGGTGCTAGAGAGGTTCTTGAGCATCATTCTCACTCCTACAAGGCCTTGCTGGAGAGGTTTGAGGTACTTAGAAACATAGAAACATAGAAACATAGAAATGACGGCAGAAGAAGACCAAATGGCCCATCTAGTCTGCCCAGCAAGCTTCACACATATTTTCTCTCATACTTATCTGTTTCTCTTAGCTCTTGGTTCTATTTCCCTTCCACCCCCACCTTTAATGTAGAGAGCAGTGATGGAGCTGCATCCAAGTGAAATATCTAGCTTGATTCGTTAGGGGTAGTAGCCGCCGCAATAAGCAAGCTGCACCCATGCTTATTTGTTTTACCCAGACTATGTTATTAGCCCTTATTGGTTGTTTTTCTT
This sequence comes from Rhinatrema bivittatum, assembly GCF_901001135.1. Lineage (NCBI taxonomy): Eukaryota > Metazoa > Chordata > Amphibia > Gymnophiona > Rhinatrematidae > Rhinatrema > Rhinatrema bivittatum. The sequence continues at coordinate 832,269,502 of NC_042615.1, forward strand.
CTCCCCTGCCGTTGAAGCAGGGAGCTATGCTGGATATGCGTGACGTATAAGTCTTCTCCCATGCCGTTGAAGCAGAGAGCCATGCTGGATGTGCATCGAAAGTGAAGTATCAGGCACATTTGGTTTGGGGTAGTAACCGCCGTAACAAGCCAGCTACTCCCCGCTTTGTGAGTGCGAACCCTCTTTTCTTCTCCCCTGCCGTTGAAGCAGAGAGCTCTGCTGGATGTGTGAAGTATCAGTTTTTCTTCTCCCCTGCTGTTGAATCAGAGAACTTTGCTGTATATGCATTGAAAGTGAAGTATCAGGCTTATTTGATTTGGGGTAGTACACCGCCGTAACAAGCCAGCTACTCCCCTCTTTGTGAGTGTGAATCCTTTTTTCCACATTTCCTCTTGCTGTTGAAGCTTAGAGCGATGTTGGAGTCACCGTAAGCCTGTGTATGTTTATTTAATAAGGGTATTGACTCCAGGCAGTAGCCGTCATTCTGGCGAGTCACCCACTCTTCATTGGCAGCCTCTTGACTTTATGGATCCACAGTGTTTATCCCATGCCCCTTTGAAGTCCTTCACAGTTCTGGTCTTCACCACATCCTCCGGAAGGGCATTCCAGGCATCCACCACCCTCTCCGTGAAGAAATCTACTTCCTGACATTGGTTCTGAATCTTCCTCCCTGGAGCTTCAAATCGTGACCCCTGGTTCTGCTGATTTTTTTCCTTCGGAAAAGGTTTGTCGTTGTCTTTTGATCATTAACACCTTTCAAGTATCTGAAAGTCTGTATCATATCACCTCTGCTCCTCCTTTCCTCCAGGGTGTACATATTTAGATTCTTCAATCTCTCCTCATACGTCATCCGATGAAGATCCTCCACCTTCCTGGTCGCCCTTCTCTGTACCGCCTCCATCTTGTCTTTGTCTTTTTGAAGGTACGGTCTCCAGAACTGAACACAGTACTCCAGGTGAGGCCTCACCAAGGACCTGTACAAGGGAATAATCACTTCCCTTTTCTTACTCGATATTCCTCTCTCTATGCAGCCCAGCATTCTTCTGGCTTTAGCTATCGCCTTGTCGCATTGTTTCGCCGACTTCAGATCATTAGACACCATCACCCCAAGGTCCCTCTCCTGCTCCGTGCACATCAGCCTTTCCCCCCCCCATCGAATACAGTTCATTCGGATTTCCACTCCCCATATGCATGACTTTGCACTTCTTGGCATTGAATCTCAGCTGCCATATCTTCGACCACTCTTCCAGTTTCCTTAGATCCCGTCTCATTCTCTCCACTCCTTCCGGCGTGTCCACTCTGTTGCAGATCTTAGTGTCATCCGCAAAAAGACAAACCTTACCTTCTATCCCGTCCGCAATGTCGCTCACAAAGATATTGAACAGGACCGGTCCCAACACCGATCCTTGCGGTACACCACTTAAAACCGCTCTCTCTTCAGAGAAGGTTCCATTTACCATCACACGTTGTCTTCTGTCCGTCAACCAATTTGCAATCCAGGTCACCACCTCGGCACTCACTCCCAAGCTTCTCGTTTTATTCACCAGTCTCCTGTGCGGAACCTTATCAAAAGCTTTGCTGAAATCCAAGTATATGATATCGAGTGCTCTTCCTCTATCCAATTCCTTGGTTACCCAGTCAAAAAAGTCAATCAGATTTGTCTGACAGGATCTTCCTCTGGTGAATCCATGCTGCCTCTGGTCCATCAATTCTCCGGACTGTAGATAGTTCACTATTCTCTCTTTCAACAGTACTCCATTACTTTTCCCACCACTGAAGTGAGGCTAACCGGTCTGTACTTACCAGCCTCCTCTCTGTTCCCACTCTTGTGAAGAAGGACCACCACTGCTCTTCTCCAATCACTCGGCACCACTCCCGTTTCTAGGGATCTATTGAACAGGTCGCACAGCGGTCCCGCCAGCACATCTCTGAGCTCCCTCAGTATCCTTGGATGAATCCCATCAGGCCCCATGGCTTTGTCCACTTTCAGATTCTTTAGCTCTTCCCATACATTATCTACTGTAAATGGATTTTCCTCTGTTCCGCTTCCCTCCAGTTTCTTGTTGTGTAGGGATGGTCCTTCTCCAGGGTCTTCTTTAGTGAACACAGAGCTGAAGTATTCGTTTAATATTTCTGCCATTTCTTCGTCTCCCTCCACACATTGATCATTTCCACCTTTCAATTTCACTATACCACTTTGGACTTTTCTCTTTTCGCTGATGTATCTGAAAAATGTTTTGTCACCATATTTTATCTCCTTGGCAATCCTCTCTTCTGCTTGACTTTTTGCCAACTTGATTAATTTCTTAGTCTCCCTCAGTTGAATCAGATATTCTTCTTTGTGCTCCTCCCTTTGGGATCTTTTGTATTTCTTGTATGCAGTTCTTTTAGCTTTAATTTTGTCAGCCACCTCCTTTGAGAACCAGATAGGTTTCATTTTCTTTTGCTTTCTTTACATTTCTAACATATAGAGCAGTTGCCTTGGCGATTGCTCCTTTTAGATTGGTCCACTGTTGATCCACATCTCTCTCATTTTCCCATCCATTTAGTTCTTCCTCTAGGTTACTTCCCCATTTCCTCAAAGTCTGTGTTTTTGACTGTAAAACTCGGGTCTTGTGGTTCTTTTCCCTATTCTTTTAGTGATATTAAACCATACCGTTTGATGATCACTGGTGCTGAGGTGGGCACCCACCTTGACATCAGAGACGATTTCTCCATTATTGAGCACTAAGTCGAGAATAGTTCCTTCTCTCGTGGGTTTCAATACCATTTGTTTGAACAAAGATACTTGCATGGCATCCAGTATTGCTCTACTGTTTTCAGATTCTGCAGATACTGACATGCCGGAGAGATTCCAGGGTGCTGTGTCTCTTGTCAGCAAACAGAGGCTCCTGAAAGAAAGGGTCTTTAGTGCTATCTGAAAGGATCCGGGTCGAAAATTATAAAGTTTCAGAAAGAAACATGCAAACATTTCTTGATACCCAGTCTCCTTTGCTGCAAATATTTGCCTGTGGTTGTGAATACTAACCAGTGACCCAGCAGCTCTCATAATACTGAGTGTGAACCTGTGGGGAGCACTTATCAAAATACCTGATGACATCATACTGTGCCCTGACCTCCGAGTGGAACCGGTCGATATGACAAACAGGCATTCTATGTGCGGGGCCACCGGGGGCACACGATGGGTGAGTCCGTGGGTCACAGATCGCTTTACTATCTGTGGCCGAAATTTGAATGAAATCGGATGGACAATTGAAAAGTTAATGCCAGGGGTGGCGGCAGATAGACAGACAGACAGACAGAGATGATGTTAGGTCAGTCTTCCTGTAGGAAACCAGTTACATCCAGGAGCTGGAGGAAGGCCTAGGAATTCTCATCACTTGAGCAATGGCGACATCTAGTGGTCTGGCTGGGCGCACATGCATGGGGTTCCTGTTGTCGCTGCAACAGCCGCCTTAGATGGGAGGATAGAGAGGGCAAAAAGCAGGAGATAATTGCAGACTCTTGCCATTTTCTTTCCCTGCTTCCACTGCTTTGCATGTTTTTTTTCTCTGAGACTCTGTCGCTCTCTTTCTGACAGCATTAAAGATGGCTGCCTCGGGCCTGGTCACGTGGCCAGCGCTCTCCTTTCCCTGCAGGCCTCGCTGGGCTCCAGCTGCGCCGCGCCAACGGGGGAGGACGATAATAATTATATCAGGGCTCTCACGCTTTGCAAATAAATTAAACAATTATTATTAGGCATTCTTCATGGGCTCATGTGCGAGGATCTCGGTGGCCCCCTCGCTCCATCCCCAGCCTTTCGGTGCTTAAAGGTAATTAAGAGTTTAAAAAGTTTACAGCTCGCGCACATAAATCTGAAGTGTGTTTGAAAGCCCCAAAGATTTGGTCCAGGCAGCCAAGATACACACAAGGTGGTTCGTTCTTCCATGAATACCAGGGAAAGGAGCCTGCGAGCCGTGGCCCAGCAGAGACAGAGAGGCCTCTGAGAGAGTCCGGAAAGTTCTGCGCCCCCCAGGGCCATCGCTGGCTGACGGGAAGGGACAGCTACTCCTCCCTCTCCACCGGTGGAAGGTGGATGGGAGCGAGAGGGCAGGGAGAGGGGGGACAGAGGAAAGTGCTGTTTCTGGATTCTTTTCCATTTTCCAGCTCAGCCGTCGCTGCCAAAAAATTGCAGAGTATGAAAAAAGGCTCATTAAATAAACAGTAAGAGAGAGGTTTGCAAAGGTCATTCAGGAAGATCAGGTTGCACACACTGAGCCCCTTCTGTCTCCTTCTGCTGCAAAATCAGAGTCTGCCCCAAGCAGAGAGAGCCCAGTCCTCTCCCCTCTCCTCCTGCCTCCCTCCCTCCTCCCTTTCTCTGTCCCGCTCTCCCTGCTCCAGCTGTGCTCTCATTCCCTCTCACCTTCCTCCTCCCTTTCTCTGTCCCTCTCTCCCTGCTCCAGCTGTGCTCTCATTCTCTCTCACCTTCCTCCTCCCTTTCTCTGTCCCTCTCTCCCTGCTCCAGCTGTGCTCTCATTCCCTCTCACCTTCCTCCTCCCTTTCTCTGTCCCTCTTTCCCTGCTCCAGCTGTGCTCTCATTCCCTCTCACCTTCCTCCTCCCTTTCACTGTCCCTCTCTCCCTGCTCCAGCTGTGCTCTCATTCTCTCTCACCTTCCTCCTCCCTTTCTCTGTCCCTCTCTCCCTGCTCCAGCTGTGCTCTCATTCCCTCTCACCTTCCTCCTCCCTTTCTCTGTCCCTCTCTCCCTGCTCCAGCTGTGCTCTCATTCTCTCTCACCTTCCTCCTCCCTTTCTCTGTCTCTCTCTCCCTACTCCAGCTGTGCTCTCATTCTCTCACCTTCCTCCTCCCTTTCTCTGTCCCTCTCTCCCTGCTCCAGCTGTGCTCTCATTCTCTCACCTTCCTCCTCCCTTTCTCTGTCCCTCTCTCCCTGCTCCAGCTGTGCTCTCATTCTCTCTCACCTTCCTCCTCCCTTTCTCTGTCCATCTTTCCCTGCTCCAGCTGTGCTCTCATTCTCTCACCTTCCTCCTCCCTTTCTCTGTCCATCTTTCCCTGCTCCAGCTGTGCTCTCATTCTCTCACCTTCCTCCTCCCTTTCTCTGTCCCTCTCTCTCTGCTCCAGCTGTGCTCACATTCTCTCACCTTCATCCTCCCTTTCTCTGTCCCTCTCTTCCTGCTCCAGCTGTGCTCTCATTCTCTCTCACCTTCCTCCTCCCTTTCTCTGTCCCTCTCTCCCTGCTCCAGCTGTGCTCTTATTCTCTCTCACTTTCCTCCTCCCTTTCTCTGTCCCTCTCTTCCTGCTCCAGATGTGCTTTCATTCTCTCTCACCTTCCTCCTCCCTTTCTCTGTCCCTCTCTTCCTGCTCCAGCTGTGCTGTCATTCTCTCTCACCTTCCTCCTCCCTTTCTCTATCCCTCTCTTCCTGCTCCAGCTGTGCTCTCATTCTCTCACCTCCTCCTCCCTTTCTCTGTCCCTCTCTTCCTACTCCAGCTGTGCTCTCATTCTCTCAACTTCTCCCTTTCTCTGTCCCTCTCTTCCTGCTCTAGCTGTGCTCTCATTCTCTCACCTTCCTCCTCCCTTTCTCTGTCCCTTTCTCTCTCCCTCTCTCCCTGCTCCAGCTGTGCTCTCATTCTCTCACCTTCCTCCTCCCTTTCTCTGTCCCTCTCTCCCTGCTCCAGCTGTGCTCTCCTTTCTCTCAACTTCTCCCTTTCTCTGTCCCTCTCTTCCTGCTCCAGCTGTGCTCTCATTCTCTCACCTTCCTCCTCCCTTTCTCTGTCCCTTTCTCTATCCCTCTCTCCCTGCTCCAGATGTGCTCTCATTCTCTCACCTTCCTCCTCCCTTTCTCTGTCCCTCTCTCCCTGCTCCAGCTGTGCTCTCATTCTCTCAACTTCTCCCTTTCTCTGTCCCTCTCTTCCTGCTCCAGCTGTGCTCTCATTCTCTCACCTTCCTCCTCCCTTTCTCTGTCCCTTTCTCTATCCCTCTCTCCCTGCTCCAGATGTGCTCTCATTCTCTCACCTTCCTCCTCCCTTTCTCTGTCCCTCTCTCCCTGCTCCAGCTGTGCTCTCATTCTCTCTCACCTTCCTCCTCCCTTTCTCTGTCCCTCTCTCCCTGCTCCAGCTGTGCTCTCATTCCCTCTCACCTTCCTCCTCCCTTTCTCTGTCCCTCTCTCCCTGCTCCAGCTGTGCTCTCATTCTCTCTCCACCTTCCTCCTCCCTTTCTCTGTTCTCTCTCTCCCTACTCCAGCTGTGCTCTCATTCTCTCACCTTCCTCCTCCCTTTCTCTGTCCCTCTCTCCCTGCTCCAGCTGTGCTCTCATTCTCTCACCTTCCTCCTCCCTTTCTCTGTCCCTCTCTCCCTGCTCCAGCTGTGCTCTCATTCTCTCTCACCTTCCTCCTCCCTTTCTCTGTCCATCTTTCCCTGCTCCAGCTGTGCTCTCATTCTCTCACCTTCCTCCTCCCTTTCTCTGTCCATCTTTCCCTGCTCCAGCTGTGCTCTCATTCTCTCACCTTCCTCCTCCCTTTCTCTGTCCCTCTCTCTCTGCTCCAGCTGTGCTCACATTCTCTCACCTTCATCCTCCCTTTCTCTGTCCCTCTCTTCCTGCTCCAGCTGTCCTCTCATTCTCTCTCACCTTCCTCCTCCCTTTCTCTGTCCCTCTCTCCCTGCTCCAGCTGTGCTCTTATTCTCTCTCACCTTCCTCCTCCCTTTCTCTGTCCCTCTCTTCCTGCTCCAGATGTGCTTTCATTCTCTCTCACCTTCCTCCTCCCTTTCTCTGTCCCTCTCTTCCTGCTCCAGCTGTGCTGTCATTCTCTCTCACCTTCCTCCTCCCTTTCTCTATCCCTCTCTTCCTGCTCCAGCTGTGCTCTCATTCTCTCACCTTCCTCCTCCCTTTCTCTGTCCCTCTCTTCCTACTCCAGCTGTGCTCTCATTCTCTCAACTTCTCCCTTTCTCTGTCCCTCTCTTCCTGCTCTAGCTGTGCTCTCATTCTCTCACCTTCCTCCTCCCTTTCTCTGTCCCTTTCTCTATCCCTCTCTCCCTGCTCCAGATGTGCTCTCATTCTCTCACCTTCCTCCTCCCTTTCTCTGTCCCTCTCTCCCTGCTCCAGCTGTGCTCTCATTCTCTCAACTTCTCCCTTTCTCTGTCCCTCTCTTCCTGACTCCAGCTGTGCTCTCATTCTCTCACCTTCCTCCTCCCTTTCTCTGTCCCTTTCTCTAATCCCTCTCTCCCTGCTCCAGATGTGCTCTCATTCTCTCACCTTCCTCCTCCCTTTCTCTGTCCCTCTCTCCCTGCTCCAGCTGTGCTCTCATTCTCTCAACTTCTCCCTTTCTCTGTCCCTCTCTTCCTGCTCCAGCTGTGCTCTCATTCTCTCACCTTCCTCCTCCCTTTCTCTGTCCCTTTCTCTATCCCTCTCTCCCTGCTCCAGATGTGCTCTCATTCTCTCACCTTCCTCCTCCCTTTCTCTGTCCCTCTCTCCCTGCTCCAGCTGTGCTCTCATTCTCTCACCTTCCTCCTCCCTTTCTCTGTCCCTCTCTTCCTGCTCCAGCTGTGCTCTCATTCTCTCTCAGCTTCCTCCTCCCTTTCTCTGTCCCTTTCTCTATCCCTCTCTTCCTGCTCCAGATGTGCTCTCATTCCCTCACCTTCCTCCTCCCTTTCTCTGTCCCTCTCTCCCTGCTCCAGCTGTGCTCTCATTCTCTCACCTTCCTCCTCCCTTTCTCTATCCCTCTCTTTCTGCTCCAGCTGTGCTGTCATTCTCTCAACTTCCTCCTCCCCTTTCTCTGTCCCTACTCCAGCTGTGCTCTCATTCTCTCACCTTCCTCCTCCCTTTCTCTGTCTCTCTCTTCCTGCTCCAGCTGTGCTCTCATTCTCTCTTACCTTCCTCCTCCCTTTCTCTGTCCCTCTCTCTCTGCTCCAGCTGTGCTCTCATTCTCTCACCTTCCTCCTCCCTTTCTCTGTCCCTCTCTCCCTGCTTCAGCTGTGCTCTCATTCTCTCTCACCTTCCTCCTCCCTTTCTCTGTCCCTCTCTCCCTGCTTCAGCTGTGCTCTCATTCTCTCTCACCTTCCTCCTCCCTTTCTCTGTCCCTCTCTCCCTGCTCCAGCTGTGCTCTCATTCTCTCTCACCTTCCTCCTCCCTTTCTCTATCCCTCTCTTTCTGCTCCAGCTGTGCTGTCATTCTCTCAACTTCCTCCTCCCTTTCTCTGTCCCTACTCCAGCTGTGCTCTCATTCTCTCACCTTCCTCCTCCCTTTCTCTGTCTCTCTCTTCCTGCTCCAGCTGTGCTCTCATTCTCTCTTACCTTCCTCCTCCCTTTCTCTGTCCCTCTCTCTCTGCTCCAGCTGTGCTCTCATTCTCTCACCTTCCTCCTCCCTTTCTCTGTCCCTCTCTTCCTGCTGCAGCTGTGCTCTCATTCTCTCTCACCTTCCTCCTCCCTTTCTCTGTCCCTCTCTCCCTGCTTCAGCTGTGCTCTCATTCTCTCTCACCTTCCTCCTCCCTTTCTCTGTCCCTCTCTCCCTGCTCCAGCTGTGCTCTCATTCTCTCTCACCTTCCTCCTCCCTTTCTCAATCCCTCCCTCCCTGCTCCAGCTGTGCTCTCATTCTCTCTCACCTTCCTCCTCCCTTTCTCTGTCCCTTTCTCTGACCTCTCATTCTCTCACCTTCCTCCTCCCTTTTCTATTCCTTTCTCCCTGTTTCAGCCATGTCTTCGCATTCACTCTCTCTTACTTCTTTCCTTCTTTCTCTGGTCCTCTATCCCTCTCTCCCAGCCTCAGCCGTGTTCTCAGTTGACTCTTTCTCTTACTTTTCCTCTTTCTCTCTCCCATTTTCCCTGTCTTAGCTGTGTTCTCACATTCTCTCTCTTACTTCTCTCCCTCTCTCTCCCTCTCTTCATGTTCCAGCCATGTCCTCACGTTCTCTCTTACTTCTCTCCCTCTCTTTCTCATTCTCACTCCCTCTCTTCCTGTTCCAGCCATGTCCTCACATTCTCTCTCGCTTACTTTTTCCCCTCTCTTTCTCTCTCCCTCTTTTCTTGTCCCAGCCATGTTCTCATGGTCTCTCTTTTTGTTTTACTTCTCTCCCTCACTTCCTTTTCCAGCCATGTCCTCACATTCTCTCTCTTACTTCTTTCCCTCTCTTTCTATGGTCCTCTCTCCCTCTCTCCCAGCCTCAGCCATGTTCTCAGTTGTCTCTTTCTCTTACTTACCCTCTTTCTCTATCCCACTCTCCCTGTCAGCTGTGTTCTCACATTCTCCCTTATTTCTATCCCTCCCTTTCTCTCTCCCTCTCTTCCTGTCCCAGTCGTGTTCTCACATTCTCTCTCTTTCTTTTACTTCTCTCCCTCTCTTTCTCTATTCTGCTTTCCTTGCCCCAGTCGTGTTCTCACATTCTCTTTCTTTTACTTCTTTCCCTCTCTTTCCCTCTCCCTCTCGTCCTGTCCCAGTTGTGTTCTTACGTTCTCCCTTTCTATTACTTCTCTCCTTCTCTTTCTCTGTGCCTCTTTTCCTGCCCCAGCTATGTTCTCACATTCTTTCTTTTACTTCTCTCCCTTTCTCCTTCTCTTTCTCTATTCTGCTTTCCTTGTCCCAGTCATGTTCTCACTTTCTCTCTCTTACTTCTCTCTCTCTTTCTCTCTTCCTGTCCCAACTGTGTTCTCATGTTCTCCCTTATATAGAAATTACGGCAGAAGACGACCAATAGGCCCATCCAGTCTGCCCAGCAAGCTTTCACACTTATTTTCTCATACTTATCTGTTACTCCAACCGCTGAGTTCAGGGCCCTTATTGGTAACTTTTTGATTCTAATTTCCTTCCACCCCCACTATTGATGCAGAGAGCAGTGTTGGAGCTGCATCAAAGTGAAATATAAGGCTTAATGTTTGAGGGTAGTAACCGCCATATCGAGCAAGTTACCCCGATGTTTGTATACTCATACTGCTCAGATCAGTGCCTTGTTAGATGTTGTCTGAATGTAAATCCTATTTCTTCATTCCCCCCTGCTGTTGAAGCAGTGAACTGTGCTGGATAGGCATTCAAAGTGAAGGATCAGGCTTAATTTGTTAGGGGTAGTAACCACCACAATAAGCAAGTTACTCCCATGCTTGTTTACCCAGACTGTGTAATTCAATCCTTGCTGGTTGTTGTCTGAATATAAATCCTATTTTCTTCATGCCTCCTGCGATTGAAGCAGTGAGCTGCACTGGATGTGCTTTCCAAGTGAAGTAAGAGGCTTAATTAGTTCGGAGTAGAAAACCGCCGCAACAAGCAAGCTACTCCCACACTTATGTGTTTACCCAGACTGTGTAATTCAATCTTTGTTGGTTGTTGTCTGAATGTAAATTCTCTTATCGTCATTCCCCCCTGCTGTTGAAGCAGAGATCTATGCTGGATATGCATTGAAAGTGAAGTATCAGGCTTAATTGGTTTGGGATAGTAACCGCTGCAACAAGCAATCTACCATGCTTATTTGTTTACCCAGACTGTGCTACCTTGTTGGTTGTTGCTTGAATGCAAATCCTCTTTTCCACATTTCCTCTTGCCGTTGAAGCATAGAGCAATGTTGGAGTTGCATTAACCGTGTGAACGTTTATTGAATAAGGGTATTATCTCCGGTTAGTAGCCATCATTCCCACATGCCATCCTCATGCCTCTTCTCTTCATTTCCATCCTCTAGGATTTATGGATTCACAGTGTTTATCCCACGCCCCTTTGAAATCCTTCACAGTTTTGGCCTTCACCACTTCCTCCGGAAGGGCATTCCAGGCATCCACCACCCGCTCAGTGAAGAAATACTTCCTGACATTCTATTACTTCTCTCCCTCTCTTTCTCTATTCTGCTTTCCTTGCCCCAGTCATGTTCATTCTCACATTCTCTCTTTCTTTTACTTCTCTTACTTCTCTCAGATTCAGGAAACGTTATTGGCAGGGCAATGTGTCCATGTGTTCATAAAAAAAAAAAAAAAGAACGTGGTTAAAATAAAAAGGGAAAAAAATCAGTACATAATAGTGATGTAACAGCGAGGTCAGTTCTGAGTCACGTGGGGAGCAGGGTGTTGTGGGTGCCCTTTCCTGGATACATTTCTGCAAGATATGGAAGAGGAAGCAAGTCCTGGAGTTTATCAGGGTCACCTTAGACCCGCTCTCTCTCTCCCATGAGCCAGACTAAGGCAGCTAAAGCTTATCCGCTGCAAGGCTGGGAAGCTGAAATCCCGGGGATTGTCCTGGTAACTTCCGGATTTAACCCTATAAATCCCTTTGAAGATGAACCTCAGTGAAAATGATAGTGTAGCACCCCCCCCCCCCCCCACACACACACACACAGGTATTCGGGCCAAATTTGTGCAGAGGACACAGTCCCGGGCAAGGTCCCAGTCCTTGGGGACGTGGATCCTCTCGATGGGGGGGGGGGGGGGGGAAGGTTAACCTCCTGGGCCCAGGTCGTGCAGGGGGACGGGAGCCGCTTTCAGGCAAGACGCTCACTCACACTCAGTCCCGTCAGCTTTGGAAGGACAGGAAGGTCAACTTTTAATTGCAACCAGAAATAAACTCGGTCGTCCATTTCAAACACAAAGTTCCCGAACCTTCATTCAAAAGCACAAGCGTCCACCCTGCCCGCTCTCACGTTGTCGCTCTCTGAGCGCGCCTTGCTGTGGGGGTAGGGACCTCGGCGAAACCCCCCACATTCCTGGGCGACTGAAAGTCAAGGCTTAGGTCCCCCAGCTCTGGACCTCGGATGGGGCAAAAACTCCCAAAACGTTCAAAAACGGAAGAAACCTTCTCTTCCCGGGCAGGTGCAGAATCCGCCCCACAGCCTCCAGGCTCTGGGGGGGGGGGGGGTCCCCCAAACAGCACGAACTGAAATCTCTCTTCCAACAAGACAACCTCCCCCCCAAAAATAAATCCTCTCTCTTTTCTTCTCCAGACCAGGGGGGCCCAGCAAAGCAGCACCAGCAGCACCACTACCCCACTCCAGCGCGGGAGTCCGAGCTGAGCAGCCCCAGCCTCGGGAGGAGGAAGCTGTCAGGGAGGGGCTAAAATCTCACCTCCCTCAGGGAGGGGCAAGGGGTCGAATATCCCCGAGAAGAGAGAAATGAAAGTACAGGCTACAGGAAGGACAACAGTAATCAGGACGGGTCCTGCAGTCCGCCTGCTGCTCGGGGGCGGGACCCCACGGACTTTGTGGCTCTCGCTGCCGTCTCTCCTCTTCCCCCCTGGACTATTCAGAGGTTTTCCTGCTCCTTCTTGGATTTTCTCCCTCGGCTCTGGGAAACGCGCAGCTCTGACCTCTCTGTATATTTTGTGCAGCACAGGAAGAAGAAGTGCATTTCTCTGGTTTCTCTTTCTCCGCTGTGGCATTGCATATAGAGAACGGCTTCTTGAGGTTTCCACTTCAGTTTTTTTTGGTCTGCGTATTTTTCGGTTTCTGGTTTGGGGTCCCTTATGCTGCATTTGAGTGTCGGTCTGCACGTGTGACTGAGGTGAGGGATTTTTTTGTGTAGGAGTCTGAAACAGCCCAGCTTATTCTGTTTTCCCTAAAAGAGGTGTATTGGTGTTCTAGGGCCACTGTGTATAGTGCTGCCTTTTTGTAGCTAGGGTTGTAAGCCGCGTGAGTGGTGGCTGTTGGTACTGTTTTGGAGTAGCAGGTTAGCCAGAAGAGCACTGAGTGTGTTTTTTTTTGAAGGGGTTTGTATTACTTCATAGAGACCCTGCTGGTGGAGGGATTTTGTTTCGTTGTTATTAAGGTGACACTAGAATGTTATTAGAAAGGGGAAGTAAACTAATTCTGCCCCGCAGCCATAGTTAGGGGAATTTCTGTGGACACAGAGAGTGGGTAAGTTATCCAGGTAAAGTCATGTGTGTAACTTTATCTGGATATTCAGCAAGAACATAAGAAGAACATAAGAAAATGCCATACTGGGTCAGACCAAGGGTCCATCAAGCCCAGCATCCTGTTTCCAACAGTGGCCAATCCAGGCCATAAGAACCTGGCAAGTACCCAAAAACTAAGTCTATTCCATGTAACCATTGCTAATGGCAGTGGCTATTCTCTAAGTGAACTTAATAGCAGGTAATGGACTTCTCCTCCAAGAACTTATCCAATCCTTTTTTAAACACAGCTATACTAACTGCACGAACCACATCTTCTGGCAACAAATTCCAGAGTTTAATTGTGCGTTGAGTAAAAAAGAACTTTCTCCGATTAGTTTTAAATGTGCCCCATGCTAACTTCATGGAGTGTCCCCTAGTCTTTCTACTATCTGAAAGAGTAAATAACCGATTCACATCTACCCGTTCTAGACCTCTCATGATTTTAAACACCTCTATCATATCCCCCCTCAGTCGTCTCTTCTCCAAGCTGAAAAGTCCTAACCTCTTTAGTCTTTCCTCATAGGGGAGTTGTTCCATCCCCTTTATCATTTTGGTTGCCCTTTCTCTGTACCTTCTCCATCACAATTATATCTTTTTTGAGATGTGGCGACCAGAATTGTACACAGTATTCAAGGTGCGGTCTCACCATGGAGCGATACAGAGGCATTATGATATTTTCTGTTTTATTCACCATTCCCCTTCCTAATAAATCCTAACATTGTTTGCTTTTTTGACTGCCGCAGCATATGTAGGCCCGAATATGTAGGAGTAATTTAAGGGGCTTAGCCATGCTGCAGAATACGTCATCTGAGTTAGGCACACATGTCTATCCGACTAACTTAGAAGAACAGCTGCTTTTTGATTTCTACCCAAAGATGGTTAGGAATGGACTTCCTATGGACCCGCTTCCAGCTGCTTCTGGTTCTGTTTTGTGCAATTCTCCCACAGGAGGTTCAGCATTGCTTTAATGAAATTTAGCTCTTGGTCTCTGTGTCCAGTCCACGTTGTCCTGCTGGCTTGGTGCCCTCTGTAGTACTGGGCCTTGCTGGATCTCTTCAGTGGAGGTTCTTGTTGATGGTGGCACTATCCAGGATGTTTCTGGGTGCTGAGTGTGGGGGAAGGTCTGTGTTAGGAGAGGCCATGCTGCTCTTCCTAGCACATTCCTCCTCTGTGCTTCATAACCTTCTCTGTTTGTTTGGGATGCATCGAGACCCAGGGTTATATCTTTCAGGGATCTGGCAAAATATTTGGACCGCTCGTGCATTAAGATGCCACTTTGTCTACCCAACTGTGCTTCCCCATTCTCTCTCCCTCTCTTCTGCTCTCTCTTTCTCTCTCTCCTCTCTCTATGTTATAACTCACATTCTCTCTCCCTCTCTCGGTTCTCTCACATTCTCTATCTCCCTCTTTTGTGCTCTCACATTCTCTCTCCCTCTCTCTATGTTATAACTTTTTCTCTCCCTCTCTCTGTGCTCTCACATTCTCTCTCCTCTCAATGCTCTCACATTCTCTCTCTCCTCTCTTGTGCACTCACATTCTCTCTCCCTCTCTCGGTTCTCTCACATTCTCTCTCTTTCCGCTTTGTGCTCTCACATTCTCTCTCTCCCTCTCTCTGTGCTCTCACATTCTGTCTCTTCTCTCTGTAAACTCACCGATGATTTCAGTGTGTTATCCACTATGACACCTTAATCTCTTTCTTGGGTTTTAGCACCTAATATGGAACCCAACATTGTGTAATTATAGCATGGGTTATTTTTCCCTATATGCATCACCTTGCACTTATCCACATTAAATTTCATCTGCCATTTGGATGCCCAATTTTCCAGTCTCACAAGGTCTTCCTGAAATTTATCGCAATCTGCTTGTGATTTAATTACTCTGAACAATTTTGTGTCATCTGCAAATTTGATTATCTCACTCGTCGTATTTCTTTCCAGATCATTTATAAATATATTGAAAAGTAAGGGTCCCAATACAGATCCCTGAGGCACTCCACTGTCCACTCCCTTCCACTGAGAAAATTGCCCATTTAATCCTACTCTCTGTTTCCTGTCTTTTCAGCCAGTTTGTAATCCACGAAAGGACATCGCCACCTATCCCATGACTTTTCACTTTTCCTAGAAGCCTCTCATGAGGAACTTTGTCAAACGCCTTCT
Source organism: Rhinatrema bivittatum (assembly GCF_901001135.1). Taxonomy (NCBI): domain Eukaryota; kingdom Metazoa; phylum Chordata; class Amphibia; order Gymnophiona; family Rhinatrematidae; genus Rhinatrema; species Rhinatrema bivittatum. The sequence goes on from NC_042615.1 coordinate 832,284,502, forward strand.
GAAAATCCAAGTATACTATATCTACCGGTTCACCTTTATCCATATGTTTATTAACTCCTTCAAAAAAGTGAAGCAGATTTGTGAGGCAAGACTTGCCCTGGGTAAAGCCATGCTGACTGTGTTCCATTAAACCATGTCTTTCTATATGTTCTGTGATTTTAATGTTTAGACCACTTTCCACTATTTTTCCTGGCACTGAAGTCAGGCTAACCGGTCTGTAGTTTCCCGGATCGCTTATCTAGGTAAGCAAGGCTTACCTGGATAAGTCTGCCACTGAATACACTCACATACATTTCTGTGCTTAATCTTATCCAGATAACTTCAGGAGAGTTATTTTTCCAAGCAGAATGATGCATGCAATTTTAGCTAGAGAGCACTCAAAATGTGTCCTTACCAGCTAAAAGTTAGCCCTACCCGTGAAATGCCTTCATCAACGGCCCTTGTTGTCTAGATTTAACTTTATGCATTCAGTGAGGTGCGAGGGGAAACATTCAGATCCTAACTCCCAAGGTTACCTGTGCGCAGCTTTTGGATACGGAACTGATATTCAAAAGGCTTTGTTCGGCTAAGCTTTATGTTAGGCTGACAAACCCCAAGACTTAAGTTTCTTCACCAGTGGAGTTTTACCCCGGCTAACATTTAGATGGAGGCAGCATGGGGATTGCTGCAGAGGCAGGGCTAGCCCTGATATTCATCCCTAGCAATTCCTTTTGGAAACTCTCTGCGTAAGTATCTGGCGGCAGGGCTTCTCCAAGCTGCTTTAACTGTGGCTCGCTCGCTGACCATCAACCTGGAAGGTGTATTGGGGTTCTCTGCCCCATAATGAGAGACCCCAGACCTCACTCCCATGTAAGAAATCTGCTTCGAGTTCCTTCCACAGATCCCAGAAGGAATACTTATCTAACAATGCCTTGATTGCAAGGGTTTTTGGGGTTTTTTTCATGTATTGAGATTTTTTTTCATTTCAAGGTTGCCTTGTAATTTTTCAGATAAGGAAGGGGCTGCTGCACAGATCTTCCCTGAGAGGCTCTCTTTTTGTCTTGGCTTTCTAGGAAGACAGCAGCAGGCACCCCTCCATGTGCGGGTGCCAGTCCGTTTCTCCGCGCGCGTGGTGCTGTTCTGTGCCCTCACCCCGTGCGTTTCTCCCTCCGCTCCACTCCCGGTGGCAGTGATGCATTCTGTGCTTCGGGTGTGCTTTCTTTGCTCGGGTATTGCTTCAGTATCAGCGATTCCCCCTGCTGTTTGGGGGAAGTTTCCCCCTGTATTCATTACCGCTGCCCTGACCTTTGGCGTCTCCGGTATCTCCTTGTGGTGTCCGGCTGTGCAGGTTTTCAGCAGGAAAGTGCTGATCTAGGTTGGCACTGCTGAGGTTTCCAGGGTGCTGGGATATTTTTCTTAGGTTGTTTGTAGTCTGGTGGGATTTTGGGGAGGGACATTGCATGCTGCTACTTGTTTTTCACCTATTGGTGTACAAAACAATTTGGCTGAGGTCCCATAGATAAGATTAGGGTCTGAAAATCAAGGCAATAATCTGTTTGATGCGTAGGTGGGTAACGGCATAATCAGTGCCACTGCGACCCCGCATTGAGCTGAAAGTAAACCTGCCCCTGAGGTAATGCAGGACGATACCATGCGCTCAGGCTAACGCACAGGTTAACCCATGCTTGGACACGCGTTTTGGAAGTGCACCCATAAACCCTGATGCAATAGGGGGGAGGGGATCAGCGTGTCCAAAACACGTGTTCAAACCGGCGTGGAGCTAATAGCGCTCATCACACGTAAATGCCACGGTGATGAGGCAATTAGCCGTTACCCCCTTACGTAAGAAAATAACCGTGCGCCCAACGCAAACATTTTTTAACTCTCAAACTCTCCCGGAGCTCGCATTAAGTCTTGAGGACCCCCAAAAGTTTAACAGAAAAGCGAAAAATAAAAATGACTGCTTTCCCGTGGTCCCTCTGACAATCTCATGGCGATATTAAGCCGGAGGAGCCGGCGTCGGGCGCCCAGGAGAAGCGGCCGGGCACGGGTTAAGAAAATGGATGCTTCTCCCGCGCAGATAGTATCGCATTGGCCTGAAGGTGCGCGGGGTACGTTTTACCTGTCGGCTTTGCCCCGGCTCAGAAAGAGACGGCACACGCAGGCTTTCCCTTTCAGAGATGCCCCAGAAATAACAGAGCCCCCGAGGCGTGCAGCCCTTTTATCTGAGGGCGCTGGATCCACCTGAAAGAAACAGCGTGCGTAGATTTGAAATTGTGATATATGCACGCTATGTCCCTCCCCTCACCTAAACGTGCCCCCGAGAGCACCCTGCCCATCCCCTCCGTGGGCTCTTACCCGAGGATGGATCGGAAGCTTTCAGGCAGCAACGAACCTTGGGAAATCACTGCCCAAAATGCTCTTCTCAGACTCTCTTTCTGCTGCTGTTCCTTCTCCTCCAACCTGCGCTTCCTCCTGTCCCAGATAGAAAGTGTTAGTCTTGTGTTTGAAGGGACGTCTTACATTGGGTGGCTCGCAGGACAGCCCTATGAGCGGCCTCATTCACCTTCAATTGCCGCCAGCGAACAACGCTGCCAATGCCACCTGTCCTCAGCCGCCCGCACGCCCAGTGCTCCGCAGAGGCAGCAGCACCCCCTGCATGACATCACTGGGCCTCCTCCTGGAGCGTCTTCCTGATGTGCCCTGCGCCTCACTGCGTGGGGCCTTCCTTCCTTCCTGTCTGCTTCTCTTGCTCTTGAGTTCCTGCCTCCTAGCCCAGCCGAGTCCTTGCCTCATCTCCCCCTTGTATTGCTCTCCTGGCTTCTGCTTGGACCTTGACCATTGCTTGATTGCTGCCTGGACCTGACTTCCTGCCGTGCACCTGACTACACCTTTTCTGCTGCATTGCCCTGACCTCTTGCCTGTCTCCGGTACCTCCTCTCTGCTGCTTCCCGACCTTTGGCCTGTCTCCGGTACCTCCTCTCTGCTGCCTGCCCTGACCTCTGGCCTGTCTCCGGTACCTCCTGTCTGGTGCCTGCCCTGACCTCTGGCCTGTCTCCGCTACCCCCTGTCTGCTGCCAGCCCTGATATTGGTCTGTTATTGGACTTTTGTCTGTCTGACCACACTAGGGACCCACCTGCCAGAACCCAAGGGCTCAACCTGCAGGGCAGGAAGCTGGTATACGTGAAGCTGCAGTCTGTCCTTCCACGGGGCACATCCACCAGCTGTCGACGTGGGCCTACCACGCCACAGCACTACGGGCTCACTGAAACCGAGATCATTACAGGAAGCACTTTCAGATTGGATGGTAGGAAAATATTCAGGGTCAAAATGGAGAGAATCTGTAGGGTGTATGTGGATGGCATGGAGGTAGGTACCATAGGGCATGGGGAGAAAATCCTTTGACATTTTAACCCACAAATGTGCTTTGCCTCGTTGAATAGCTGTAATAAATGTAGTGAATTCCCCTGACCGGCAGACCAGGAGCCCTCACGCCTCTGTCTGCCTCCTTCACGGCAGGAATTAGCAGCTGTTTGAAGTCTCTAGGGCAGAGTGCAGTTGAGGTTTCCCGTAACACGAGCAGGCCACGGTTTGTCAGGGTATCAGTCTCAGCTTTTATCTCCAAAGGCTGAGGTCGCCAGAGCCCGGACGCTCCAACTAGTGAGAGAAGCTGACTGATGCTGTCTCATGGGAGTTAAGAGTGCACCACTGCAGTATAACTAACGCAGTGACAAAGGTAAAGAAAACCACCAGCCTAGGCTACGAAAGGCAAGCTCCTCCTTCTCATGCACCGCTAATAGTAACAAGGAGGTCAATACTCAGAGCACGTTCAGTGCTATTTAGCTGCATAAGTGTAACTTATGTGGCTATGCAGCAGCCACTGAGTATTTGGCTGACGTTCAATGGAGCCGCTTAGCCTCATAAGTCACTTATTGCTAACTTTACAGCCACGTAAGTTGTGGGCGTGTAGAGGGTGGACCGGGCCAGATATACTTAGCAGAATATCACTTATGCGGCTAACTGGCAATATTCAGTCTTAGCCACATAAGTTAGGGCTGCCACAGCTGGGTTATAACTTATGCAGCTAGGCCCGAATATGTAGGAGTAATTTAAGGGGCTTAGCCATGCTGCAGAATATGTCATCTGAGTTAGGCACACATTTATTTATTTATTTATTTAGAGTTTTTATATACCGGCAATCATGAAAACATATCTTAGAAGAACAGCTGCTTTTTAATTTCTACCCAAAGATGGTTAGGAATGGACTTCCTATAGACCCACTTCTGGTTCTGTATTGTGCAATTCTCCCACAGGAGGTTCAGCATTGCTTTGATGAAATTTAGTTCTTGGTCTCTGTGTCCAGTCCACGTTGTCCTGCTGGCTTGGTGCCCTCTGTAGTACTGGGCCTTGCTGGATCTCTTCAGTGGAGGTTCTTGTTGATGGTGGCACTATCCAGGATGTTTCTGGGTGCTGAGTGTGGGGGAAGGTCTGTGTTAGGAGAGGCCATGCTGCTCTTCCTAGCACATTCCTCCTCTGTGCTTCATAACCTTCTCTGTTTGTTTGGGATGCATCGAGACCCAGGGTTATATCTTTCAGGGATCTGGCAAAATATTTGGACCGCTCGTGCATTAAGATGCCACTTTGTCTACCCAACTGTGCTTCCCCATTCTCTCTCCCTCTCTTCTGCTCTCTCTTTCTCTCTCTCTCCTCTATGTTATAACTCACATTCTCTCTCCCTCTCTCGGTTCTCTCACATTCTCTCTCTCCACTTTGTGCTCTCACATTCTCTCTCTCCTCTCTCTATGTTATAACTTTCTCTCTCCCTCTCTCTGTGCTCTCACATTCTCTCTCTCCCTCTCTTGTGCACTCACATTCTCTCTCCCTCTCTCGGTTCTCTCACATTCTCTCTCTCTCCGCTTTGTGCTCTCACATTCTCTCTCTCCCTCTCTCTGTGCTCTCACATTCTGTCTCTTCTCTCTGTAAACTCACATTCTCTCTAACTCTATCTGTACTCTCACATTCTCTCTCTCCTCTCTCTGTGCTCTCACATTCTGTCTCTTCTCTCTGTAAACTCACATTCTCTCTCACCACTTTGTACTCTCACATTCTCTCTCTTCTCTGTGCTCTCACATTCTCTCTATCCTCTTTGTGTTCTCACAATCTCTCTCTCCCTCTCTCTGTGCTCTCACATTCTCTCTCTTCTCTCTGTAAACTCACATTCTCTCTCTCCTCTCTCTGTGCACTCACATTCTCTCTCTCTTCTTTGTACTCTCACATTCTCTCTCTCCTCTTTGTGTTCTCACAATCTCTCTCTCCCTGTCTCTGTGCTCTCACATTCTCTCTCTTCTCTATGTAAACTCACATTCTCTCTCTCTCCTCTCAGTGCTCTCACATTCTCTCTCTTCTGTCTGTAAACTCACATTATCTCTCTCTTCTTTGTACTCACATTCTCTCTCTCCCTCTCTCTGTGCTATCACATTCTCTCTCTTCTCTCTGTGCTATCACATTCTCTCTCTTCTCTCTGTAAACTCACATTCTCTCTCTCTCCTCTCAGTGCTCTCACATTCTCTCTCTTCTGCTGTAAACTCACATTCTCTCTAACTCTATCTGTACTCTCACATTCTCTATCCTTTCTGTGTTCTCACATTCTCTCTCTCCCTCTTTCAGTGCTCTCTCTCCTCTTTGTGCTCTCACATTCTCTCTAACTCTATCTGTACTCTCACATTCTTTCTCTTCTCTCTGTGAATTCACATTTCTCTCCCTCTCTCTGTGCTCTCACTTCTTTCTCCCTCTCCCTGTGCTCTCACATTCTCTCTCCCCTCTCTCTGTGCTCTCACTTCTCTCTCCCTCTCTCTGTGCTCTTAAATTCTCTCTCTCCTCTCTCTGTGCTCTCACTTCTCTCTCCCTCTCTCTGTGCTCTCACTTTCTCTCTCTCCCTCTCTATGTTCTCACATTCTCTCTCTCCTCATTGTGCTCTCACATTCTCTCCTCTGTGATCTCACATTCTCTCTCCCTCCCTCTGTGCTCTCACATTCTCTCTCTCCTGTGGTAGGCCTGATTGACAAACTGAAGAGCTATAAATCACCTGGACCGGATGGTATACACCCCAGGGTTCTGAAGAAACTAAAAAATGAAATCTCAGATCTATTAGTAAACTTTTATAACATATCATTAAAATCATCTATTGTACCTGAAGACTGGAGGGTGGCTAATGTAACTCCAATATTTAAAAAGGGCTCCAGAGGCATTCCAGGAAACTATAGACCAGTTAGATTGACTTCAGTGCCAGGAAAAATGGTGGAAAGTGTTCTAAAGATCAAAATCACAGAACATATAGAAAGACATGGTTTAATGGAACAAAGTCAGCATGGCTTTACCCAAGGCAAGTCTTGACTCACAAATCTGCTTCACTTTGTTGAAGCGGTTAATCAACATGTCAAATAGGTATTTTACAAAGTTCCTCATGAGAGGCTTCTAGGAAAAGTAAAAAGTCATGGGATAGGTGGTGATGTCCTTTCGTGGATTACAAACTGGCTAAAAGACAGGAAACAGAGAGTAGGATTAAATGTTCAATTTTCTCAGTGGAAGGGAGTGGGCAGTGGAGTGCCTCAGGGATCTGTATTGGGACCCTTACTTTTCAATATATATATAAATGATCTGGAAAGGAATACGACGAATGAGGTAATCAAATTTGCAGATGATACAAAATTATTCAGAGTAGTTAAATCACAAGCAGATTGTGATAAATTGCAGGAAGACCTTGTGAGACTGGAAAATTGGGCATCAAAATGGCAGATGAAATTTAATGTGGATAAGTGCAAGGTGATGCATATAGGGAAAAATAACCCATGCTATAATTACACAATGTTGGGTTCCATATTAGGTGCTACAACCCAAGAAAGAGATCTAGGTGTCATAGTGGATAACACATTGAAATCGTCGGCTCAGTGTGCTGCGGCAGTCAAAAAAGCAAACAGAATGTTGGGAATTATTAGAAAGGGAATGGTGAATAAAACAGAAAATGTCATAATGCCTCTGTATCGCTCCATGGTGAGACCGCACCTTGAATACTGTGTACAATTCTGGTCTTCCTTTCTCTGTACTCTCACATTCTCTCTCTCCTCTCTTTGATTTCACATTCTCTCTGTCCTCTTTGTGTTCTCATATTCTTTCTCTCTGTGCTCTAACATTCTCTCTCTCCTCTCTGTGATCTCACATTCTCTCTCTCTCCTCTCTGTGATCTCACATTCTCTCTCTTTCACTCTGTGCTCTCACATTCTGTCTTTCCTCTTTGTGCTCTCACATTCTCTCTCTCCCTTGGTTCTCACATTCTGTCTCTCCTCTTTATGATCTCACATTCTCTCCCTCCCTCTCTCTGTGCTCTCACATTCTCTCTCTCCCTCTGTGCTCTCACCTTCTCTCTGTCCTCTTTGTGCTCTCATATTCTCTCTCTCTGTGCTCTCACATTCTCTTTCTTCCTCTGTGCCTTCACATTCTCTCTCTCCTCTTTGTGCTCTCACATTGTTTCTCTCCTCTGTGCCTTCACATTCTCTCTCTCCTCTTTGTGCTCTCACATTGTTTCTCTCCTCTGTTCTCTCACATTCTCTCCTGTCTGTGATTTCACATTTTCTCTCTCCTCTCTCTGTTGTCTCACATTCTCTCTCTCTCTATGCTCTCACATTCTCTCTCCCTCTGTGCGCTCACATTCTCTCTCTCTTTGTGCTCTCACATTCTCTCTCTCCTCTCTGTGATCACACATTCTCTCTCTCCCTCTCTCTGTGCTCTCACATTCTCTCTCTTCTCTCTGTGCTCTCACATTCTCTCTCTCCCCTCTGTGCTCTCACCTTCTCTCTGTCCTCTTTGTGCTCTCATATTCTCTCTCTCTGTGCTCTCACATTCTCTTTCTTCCTCTGTGCCTTCACATTCTCTCTCTCCTCTTTGTGCTCTCACATTGTTTCTCTCCTCTGTGCCTTCACATTCTCTCTCTCCTCTTTGTGCTCTCACATTGTTTCTCTCCTCTGTTCTCTCACATTCTCTCCTGTCTGTGATTTCACATTTTCTCTCTCCTCTCTCTGTTGTCTCACATTCTCTCTCTCTCTATGCTCTCACATTCTCTCTCCCTCTGTGCGCTCACATTCTCTCTCTCTTTGTGCTCTCACATTCTCTCTCTCCTCTCTGTGATCACACATTCTCTCTCTCCCTCTCTCTGTGCTCTCACATTCTCTCTCTTCTCTTTGTGCTCTCACATTCTCTCTCTCTCTCTGTGCTCTAACATTTTCTTTCTCCTCTCCGTGATCTCACATTCTCTCTGTGCTCTCACTTTCTCCCTCTCTGTGCTCTCACATTCTCTCCCTCCTTTCTGTGATCTCATATTCTCTCTCTTTCTCTCTCCCTCTGTGCTCTCACATTCTATCACCCTCTGTCTCTGTGCTCTCACATTCTATCTCTTCCTCTCTCTGTACTCTTACATTCTCTCTCTCACATTCTCCCTCCCTCTTTGCTCTCACATTCTCTCTCTCCTCTTTGTGCTCTCACATTCTCTCTCCTCTTTGTGCTCTCACATTCTTTCTCTTCCTCTCTCTGTACTCTTACATTCTCTCTCTCACATTCTCCCTCCCTCTTTGCTCTCACATTCTCTCTCCTCTTTGTGCTCTCACATTCTTTCTCTTCCTCTCTCTGTACTCTCACATTCTGTCTCTCCTCTTTGTGCTCTCATATTCTATCTCTTCTGCTCTCTGTACTCTCACATTCTCTCTCTCTTTGTGCTCTCACATTCTCTCTTTCCTGTTTGTGCTCTCACATTCTCTCTCCTCTTTCTGCTCTCACATTCTCTCTTTTCATCTGTGCTCTCACAGTCTATCTCCTCTCTGTGATCTCACATTCTCTCTCTTCTCTTTGTGCTCTCACATTCTCTGTCCTCTGTGCTTCCACATTCTCTCTCTCCTCTCTCTGTGCTCTCTCATTCTCTCTTTCCCTCTCTGCTCTCACATTCTTGCTCTCTTTGTGCTCTCACATTCTCCCTCCCTCCGTGCTCTCACATTCTCTCCCTCCTCTTTCTGCTCTCACATTCTCTCTTTTCATCTGTGCTCTCACTTCCTCTTTGTGCTCTCACATTCTCTCTCCTTTGTGCTCTCACATTCTACCTCCTCTCTGTGATCTCACGTTCTCTCATTTCTCTTTGTGCTTTCACATTCTCTCTCCTCTGTGCTCTCTCATTCTCTCTCTCCTCTCTCTGTGCTCTCACATTCTCTCTTTCCCTCTCCACTCTCACATTCTTGCTCTCTCTGTCCTCTTTGTGCTCTCACATTCTCCATCCCTCTTTGCTCTCACATTCTCTCTCTCCATCTGTGCTCTCATTCTCACTCTCCATCTTTGCTCTCACATTCTCTCTCCTCTTTGTGCTCTCACATTCTTTCTCTTCCTCTCTCTGTACTCTCACACTCTCTCTCCTCTTTGTGCTCTGACATTCTCTCTCTCTGTGCTCTTCCAGTCTCTCCTCTCTGTACTCTCACATTCTCTCTCTTTGTGCTCTCACTTTCTCTCTCCTCTTTGTGCTCTCACATTCTCCCTCCCTCTGTGCTCTCACATTCTCTCTCTCCTCTTTCTGCTCTCACATTCTCTCTTTTCATCTTTGCTCTCACATTCTCTCTCCTCTTTGTGCTCTCACATTCTATCTCTTCCTTTCTCTGTACTCTCTATTCTCTCTCTCCTCTTTGTGCTCTCACATTCTATCTCTTCCTTTGTCTGTACTCTCTATTCTCTCTCTCCTCTCTACTCTCACATTCTCTCTCCTCTTTCTGCTCTCACATTCTCTCTCCCCCTGTGCCCTCACATTCCCTCTCTCCCCCTGTGCTCTCACATTCCCTCTCTCCCCCTGTGCTCTCACATTCCCTCCCTCTCTCTGTGCTCTGACATTATCTCTCTCCCTCTCTCTGTGTTCTCACATTCTCTCTCTCCTCTCTCTGTGATCTGACATTCTCTCTCTCCCCTCTCTTTATGCTCTCACATTCTCTCTCCTCTCTCTGCGCTTTCACATTCTCTCTCTCCTCTTTGTGCTCTCACATTCTCTCCTCTTTGTGCTCTCACATTCTCTCTTTTCATCTATGGTCTCACATTCTCTCTCCTCTTTGTGCTCTCACATTGTATGTCTTCCTCTCTGTGATCTCACATTCTCTTATTCCCTCTCTCTGTGCTCTCACATTCTCTCTTTCCTCTCTGTGATCTCACATTCTCTCTTCTCTTTGTGCTCTTACATTCTTTCTCTCCTCTCTGTGATCTCACATTCTCTCTCTCAATCTCTCTGCATTCTCACATTCTCTCTCTCCTCTTTGTGCTCTCACATTCTCTCTCTCCTCTTCTCCTCTCTGTGATCTCACATTCTCTCTCCTCTCTGTGCTCTCACATTCTCTCTCTTCTCTTTGTGCTCTCACATTCGCTCTCTCCCTCTCTCTGTGCTCTCACATCCTCTTTCTCTTACTTCTCTCTCCTACCCTTTCTCTTCTGCTCTCTTCCTCACTTAGCTGTGCTCTGACAGTTCCTCTCTCCCTTACGTCTCTCCCTCCCACCCTTTCTCTATCACTCAAGGCTCCCAGCAGGTGCATACTGCATAACAAAATTACAACTTTGTCAGAAATGCACAATATATCACAAATTCAAATATGTATTTATTTAAAACAATTGTATTCCGTCTTTCTAATCTTAGGCAGATTCCAAAAAGCTTAGCATCAATACTGATTTTTTGGCCATCTCCTAAGCTATGTGCTAATGCTCAATGCTCATGTTCTGCTCAACGCAGTCCACATTTCAAAATGAATTTTCCTCAGGAGCAGCAAGCTTCCAGAGATGCCAAACCATCCTGGCCATCATTCCTCTCCATACTAAATGTTAACAGTCATGATATGGCACATCATAAAATCACTTCTTATAGGGTCAAAGATCCACAAGTTGACCAATGTTTAAAGGTGCTGAAGCTCGCCACCTGTTGGGTTTCTTGCTGCAAAGGTAGTCATGGTATGAGAAGGCCCTGTAAGGATGGGACAAACCAGTCAAATCACAATTTTCAAACACCATCTAATAGTAATTTTTTAAAATTATATTAAAAACACTGAAAGCTTAACATACAGTAAACAATAAGCAAACCCCAGCATGTTTGCAGGTGAATACAATGGTGAAGGACCAAGCCCGTACCAATTTCCTGAATCTAAGAATAAACTTTAGTCAGGTATAGTTCTTTAGAAATTCTTCTTACCTCTGCCATCCTACTTAACATTGGACATTGAAGGAGCAGATAACAATTAGACCTGATAGAAGCAAAGAGTTTGGCCTACGACACTGTAGTGAAGATTTCAAGGTCCATCATATCTTGGATGGCCTTAGAGTTAACGGGCATCATTTAGAATTGGCAGTGGTATTGTACTGGGTCAATAGAGTTTAGCTAAGGCGGGTGAGATGTGGTCAGATGGATGCAGACCCAATAAAATTCTGGACCAGTTGCAGATTCTGGAACTGTCTGTTCGGTAATTCCACTGAAAGTGAATAACAGTAATCCAGCCTAGAAGACATTAAGGCATGGATTATTGTAATTAAATTTCCTATGGTAGATACCAACAAAGCTGATAAATAATACAGTGATCAGCAAATGAGGTGAGACCCAACAAAGAAATGTGAGCAGATGTTGAAAGTTCAGTATGCATGACCTGGAACAAGCTAGGGCTACCCCTACGCCTCGAGCTGCCTTACCTCACTTTCAGGAAATAAAAGCTAAGACTTGGCTCTTTGGCCACACCTTCCCTTAGTCTCCTCAGCGGAGACAGTCTTTCCGACCTTATCTACCTGAACCGTCAAGTAAGGATTATAAATTATACACACTGGACCCTCAATGCTATGCATTGTAAATTTGAACTTTGAATGCAATTGACCTTCAACCTAAGTACTGTAACTGTTGAATAAAACTTATTTTGTAATCTATCTTGAGGACACTCATGAAAAAAGGCAGAATATCATATGTCTATAGATAAACTAATTATTCCTAGAATTTTGATCTGATTATCAGACCCTTGCAATTATTGCTCAGTGCCGCTGCTTGTTTTATCTCTGGTTGCAGAAGACGTGACCACATCACATCCGTGCTTATGAAACTCCATTGGCTTCCCACAACAGAACGAATTAAATATAAAATCGCTATTACCACTTTTAAATTGATCTCCTCAGCACCGACACTATGGGGTGATGCGTTATTATACCTATATTGCCCCACATGCCAAGTGCATTCCTCAGAAAGGGGCCTATTGGATGTACCTTCCGTGCGCCATGCTCGGCTGTGCTGCACCAGAGATTGCGCATTCTCTGTAGCTGCCCCGATTTTATGGAACGCTCTGCCAGAGGTTTTACATATGGCAGATAGCCTGAAAACTTTTTAAATGATGTTGAAGAAGACCTGGTTATTCAAGCAAGCTTACAACTAGATATCAGGGTTTTACTTTAAACATTGCTCTCAGTAGTCTTTATGGGGTTCGTCCCATTTTTTATGGATTTTTTAAATCCATAAAATCCATAAAATCCATAAATGTATTTGTGTGTTGCGACTGTGTTGTAACGTTTATGCTTGTATTTGTTGTACATTGCCTAGTGTTTATTTTAGTCGATACACAAATTTAAATAAAAATACAGACCTTAGAACCAAGTTAGAATAGTACCTTCCAAGATTAATCTGGATATAACAGTAAGTAAATAAGGATTCGTCGCCCAGGAAAACTGGGGCTTCTTTGTGTTTACTTTCCGTTTAATTCATATCGTCAACCACCTTTGACTTACTGTTGTTAAACTTTTGCTCTGATTCAGGGCAAATACTGTCAAATTCCATAGACATTTGGAAATCATTGGCAAAAGAAATGCAATTAAGTCCAAGCTCCCTGATCAATTTACCAAGGAAGAAACAGAGGTGGGGAAATTACTGATCTCTGAGGGGCAATCTGCAGCCTCCCCCCCATTTAATTTTCAAAGATAGCATAACGATCTCAAATGCCGAATCTCCACTCCTCTTTGGCACCGCCGCTCATGACCCCACATGGTTCGTGCCCTCCAATGGTCAGAACCCTAGGCTCAGGCCTAGTTTGCCGAATGCTTCTGTTGGCCCTGGGCACCATAATCAAAACTTTTGCTGAAATCCAAGTAAATCACTTTGAGCACTCTTCCTTGATTCAGTCCTCTTGTCACTCAATCAAAAAAAATCAATCAGATTTGTCTAACAGGACCTTACCTTGGTGAATCCATGCTGTCTCGAGTCCAGCAACGCACTAGACTGGAGTTAATTCACTTTCTTTTCCTTGAGAAGAATCTCCATTAGGTTTTCCCCCATCGAAGTGAGGCTGACCGGCCTATAATTTCCAGCCTTCTTTCTGCTACTGCTTTTGTGAAGCAGGACCAGTTCTGTTTTTCTCCTGTCCCATTTCCAAGGATCTATTGAGCAAGTCTTTCAACAGACTCTCCAACTAAGCTCTGAGCTCTCTTAGTAACCTGGGATGTACGGCATCCAGCTCCATGGCCTTGTCCACTTTCAGTTTTCCTAGTTCCTCCCATACAATCTCTTCTGTAAATGGGGTTGCGTCTACCCAACTGTCAACCATGCTCCTGGCAACCAGCAACGGTCCTTCTCCAGGGTCTTCTTTAGGAAACACCAAAACAAAGTATTTGTTTAATATTTCTGCCATTTCTTTGTCTTTCCTCACACATTGCTTCTAGTCACCTTTCAATTTCACTCTACCACTTCAGGCCTTCCTCCTTTCTTCTGCTTGGTCTTTTTCTTTCCTGATTTCTTTCTTTGTCTCCCTCACTTTTAACAGATATTCTTCCCTGTCTTATTCTTTTTGGATCCTTTATACTTCTTGATGCTGTTCTTTTTGCCTTTATTTTTTCAGCCACCTCTTTTGAGAAAAAGATTGGTTTCTTTTTCCTCTTACTCTTTTTTTACTTTTCCAACATATAGATTTGTTGCCTTTGTAATAGCTCCTTTTAATTTGGCCCACTGTGGTTCCATCTCATCCATTTTCTCCCACTCTTCCAGTTCTTCCTCCATATATGACCCCATTTTGAAAAAGTCCGTATTTTTTTAAATTCCAAACTTGGATCTCCATGTGACTTCTCTGTATCCTATTTGCTATATCAAACTAAACTGTTTGATGATCACTGGTTGAGCATCTACCCAGACATTTATTTATTTATTTATTTAGACATTTTATATACTGTCGTTCCATATAATGATCACAACGGTTTACAGAAGTCACATTCATAATTATTAATAAACAAATCTTGATAGTTTACATAGCATTCATAAGCAGGAATTAACATAGCTCAAATGAAAATGCAATATTTCAATATATATTAAATTACTTACTAAATATCTAAGACTCAAGGCAAGTAATACAGGAAAATAATATAACAATTAGCACATGATGGTCTATATACTGTTTTAAGATTCTTATGTTCTCTCATTATGCTTTATTCCTCATGTTTTAATTAATATCTCTCATCTAAATTGATCTTGCAGTCCTCCTAGGACAAGCAGGATGGCAGTCCTCACATTGAGTGACGTCCGGCATGCCCAGCCTGCTGCTATCCGCGCGAGGCCCCCCTTCAGTCTCTTCTTTTCTCGCAGTGGTGGAGCTCCAAATCGCTTTTGGTCTTTCAGGGTTTTTTCTGCATCAGGTTTCTCTTCACGCTCCGTTCGGTAAGTACCCTTGGCTTTTGCCTTCATTCTTCACAGTTCGATCCCCAACTTCCACACTGTGGTGCCCATCAGACATCGACCACACGATGGCCTCTTTTTTCAATGGCATCGTCAGGTTTTTCGACAGTGCCCCCAGTGCCCACAGACCATGTCCATCACGGATCCCCATGAGGTGAGTATCCTCTGCCTGGGGGCCCTCGTATGACATCCAAAGGGCGTCGAGCGTACCTGGACAAAATGGAGAAGCTCTTCAGCTCTCCAAAACCTCTACTTTGGCTTTGGTATCCTTGCCGCCCAAGGACCGCGGGGAACCATCCCTGTCTCTTCCCCTGGTGGTCTCACTCTCCAGTACTCCTAAGGATTGGGGAGAGGGAGATCGATCCTCGGTGGTCTCTCCCCTCCCCCTAACTTTGGGGTCATTGTCATCCTCAGTGCCGGGGAAAGACCAGGCCGAGCGCTGGAAATCCAGGAAGCATCAACACTGGTCACCATCTCACCATGGTTCCAGCTCCAGAGCAGCATCGGCGGCTGCCGAGCCACCATTGAAGCAGCACTGGCCACAGGAGGCCCCATCTCTGGTGCTCCCGGTAGCCCAAGGCATTCCCCACCGGCAACGGTGCTGGGTGCCATGCCTCCTCATGATCCTTCCAAGGATGTGCCAGCGAAACCTCATCCCCCTCCATTAGTCCTAACCACCCAGGACTTGCAGGAGGAGTTGGACCACAGGGTGCAATTGGCGGTGCTCAAAGTGCTACAGAGAGTCAAGCTGTCGGCACCACTGGCCCCTATACCAGTGCCCTAGCCTCCGCCATTGATGCTCGCACCCCTGCTGGAGCAACTGGATGTCCTTCTTGGTGCCCTACTAACGCAACCGGTGCCCGAGAGGCCTCCAATGCCTCCTCGGCCACTGATGCCCTCCACTGGAGCGATCCCGATTCCTGGGTCCTTCGAGGAGGATGAGACCTTGGGGATCGTGTGCCCTTGCCTGCGGTTCCCTGGGCCACCGCCGGTTCCTCCCGGCGTACCACGGCCGATGCCCTCCTCGATGCCCGGTGTTCCATCGATGCTGCCGGTGTCCGCATGGCCTTCAGTGCCCTTGGGGCCCAGCCCTCTGCTCCTCCCGATCCCTGCCCTTGGTATCTGGGCCCAAGCGAGGAAGAGGGTCCCTAAGACCCATGGGGTGATGATTCCTCTGACTCGTCCTCCAAGTTCTCAGACAACCCCCTCTCGGAGCCTTCCCCTCCAGAGGAACAGCATTCATCTCCGCCCAAAGACCTGTCGTTTGCCAGCTTCGTAAGGGCCATGGCAGAGGCCATCCCCTTCCAGCTCCTGTCTGAGGAGGATACCCATCACAAGATGCTGGAGGTCCTCCAGTTCATTGATGCTCCTAAAGAGATAATGGCAGTGCTGGTCCACGACATCTTTAAGGAGCTCCTCCTCCTTATGTGGGAACATCTGGTGTTGGTGTCCCTGGTTAACAGGAAGGCTGAAGCGACTTATCTGGTACAGCAAGCTGTGAGCTTTTGAAGTGCGGCACCTACTCCACTAGTCAGCGGTGGTGGAGTCCGTACTTAAAAAGGTCAGACGCTCCCAGACACACGCTTCTGCCCCTCTGGGGCGTGAACACAGGGAGCTCGATGGCATATGGAGGAAGTTGTTCCAGGGGGCTATGCTGGTGGCCCGTATTGCGGCCTACCAGCTATACATGACCCAATACAACTGCAACCTATGGAAACAGGTTCAAGAGTTTGCAGATGGCCTCCCCTAGCAACAGCAGGAGTCTCTTGCAGCCATTGCCAAGCTGGGGCTTGAGGTGGGTAGATACGAAGTCAGGTCTACCTATGACATGTTTGAGACCGCAGCCCGCCTAGCTACTGGAGGAGTCGTGCCAGACGGCTGGCTTGGCTCCGGGCCTCAGGTCTCCAACCGGAGGTTCAGAACAGGCTTGCGGACCTCCCCTGTATAGGCAAAAACCTGTTTGGGGATAAGGTGAAAGAGGTCATGGCACAGCTGAAAGATCAGCATGATACTCTTCAGCAACTCTCCGCCAGCCCCTCTGAAGGCCCTTCCTCCTCCAGGAAGTCCTCCAAGCTGGGCTTTCGCAAGCCTTTCTACCTTTCTTCCAGCACTCGTGCTCGCCTGCCTCAGTCTAACCCTAGAGGTCGCGGCCAGCAGCAGCGGGTTCTGAGGGCCCCCCAGCAGGCCCTGTCTGCCGGTTCTTGACTGGAGGTGAGGGAGCACAAGCCAAATGCTTGTTCCCCTGGCAGTCAATCCCCTAGTCGGTGGCAGGCTCCTTTACTTCACCCGCCGCTGGGAAACTATCATTTTGTACTGTTGGGTCCTCTCCATTGTCTGCCAGGGCTACGCCAACTTCAGCAGGCTCTCAGAAACTACTCCCCTATGTCCATCGTGGGGTTCGTCCACCCATCAGGTCATCCTTCAATCGGAACTTTCCACCCCCATGAGCAGCGGGGCCACGGCTTCTACTTGAGGTACTTCCTCATTCCGAAGAGGAATGGTGGCTTGTGCCCCTTCCTCAACCTCAGGGCATTAAACTGATTTCTTGTAAGAGAGAAATTCAAAACGGTCTCTCAACAAGCAGGGTGGTACGGGCTCCGTCCTCCTCTTCCAGGAAGCGATACAGGTCTGGGATTGGGCCCTTTCCAGAGGGATGTATCTACGGGCCACCTACCTGCCGGGTAGTTCTCCTAGGACAGCAGGATGTTGGTCCTCAGGAATCCCGCCCGCCTCCCCACGATGTTGGATTCACATTTGGTTTGTTATGTTATTTTTCTCGTTCGTAATTTGTGCTATGTTATGAGAATGAAGGGGGGACCTCGTGTGGATGCGCGGATAGCAGCAGGCTGGGCATGCTCAGTCTGCCAGTCAAAGTTATTAGAAGCTGACAAAAGATTTCCGTGCTGGGTGCCATCTGATGATATCACCCATATGTCCTAGGGGAACAGCTGTTACAGGTAAGTAACTTTACATTCTGATGTTTTAAGTTATACTATATGCATTTATAAATAGCCATGTTTTTAGCTCCCATTTAAATCTCTTTCTATCTGGTATCACACATAACATCTTGGGTAGAGAATTTCAAAGCTTGGAACCCGCTATGGAAAATGCACAATCTCTTACTTGTGTATAGTGGGAACAGTCAATAGTCCTTTATTTTGGGACATTATCCTCACTTGTGAGCATCAGTTCAAGTATCACATCCTCTCTCATGGGTTCCATCACCATTTGTTTAAACAGAACCCATTAAAGGGCAACTCTCAACTTCTTATTTATTTATTTAAGATTTTTATATTCTGCTTTTCGGCACTTCAAAGGTACTATAGGTACCCAACCCAATGGAGGGTAAAGTGACTTGCCCAAGGTCACAAGAAGCAGCAGCGGGATTTGAACCCTGGTCTGCTGGTTCATGATCCACTGCACTAACCCAGATGTTATGCTCCAATCCAGATCTGGCAGATTAAAATCTCCAACGAGCACCACTTCTCCCTTCTTTCCCACCTTTTGGATGTCTTCGACCAGATCTCTGTCCAGTTCTGCTGTTTCAGTCGGAGGCCTGTAGACCACACCCATGTAAATGGAAGCACCATGTTCCTTTCTATAGGACGGCCCATAATGCTTCTTCTCTACCCCACGCCCCTTGTATTTCAGTTGCTTGGATATTGTTTCTGACATAATGTGCTACCCCTCCCCCTTTTCTGTCCTCGCTGTCCTTCCTTAACAAGTGATAGCCTGGGATGGCCGAATCCCAATCGTGAGACTCAGTGAACCAGGGCTCTGCAACAGTAACAATGTCCAAATCCTCTTCCACCATTAAGACCTGCAGGTCTGGGATTTTATTTCCCAGACTACGAGCATTCGCGGTCACAGGTTTTCAACTTTTATTGTCTTGGTTTGCTCTTCTTCTTCCTAGTCATCTGTTTTGCTTTTTTTGAGCTAATTGATTTTATTTTCATTTCCTGTATTGCTTGGGGGTGCTATGCCAATTTCATTGGCCACCTCCTGCCACCCAAAAGGGGCAGATTCCACGCCACAGCCAGAATGGAAAGCAGACGGGCCATGATCTGGGATGACGCCATCTTCTAAGAGTTCTGCTAGTTACTAGTTGGCTCACTACCACCTGTTCTACTAATTAACCTATAAAGGGAGTATTCGCCACTGGCTTGTGATTCTGCTCCAGGGAAATATCTTGGCCAGATCTTTTAAGTGACAGGCGAATGAATGTCCCTTTTAATTTAGTAGAGAAACAACCTTCCTTCAAAGAGGCATTGATAAGTCACCGTCATAAATTCCTGGAGACCAGAGCTACTCTCTTTTACTAGTCATGGAAGGGGCAGGGATTGACGAGCGGCTGCTTGCTTTTGAGACTGACAAGAGCTGTTCTGTCCGTTTCACAGTTATTGGTAAGAGAGAATTGTGCAGCTTGTCGCCAGAGGCCTGTACATCTATTTAGGAATTAGAAAAAGTTATTTTAAGAAAAGAATCAAATCCTATTCTAGTGTTGTCTACCTTTTAAATAAAGAAAATCTGCAAATTCATTGCATTTATCAGTCCCAACCATAGGAATATTATCTGGGGTGAAGCCCTGCTCACAAGGTTATTTACTATTGAAAATAGCGCTTTAGTTCTTTGCTAAATCTGAACGCAAGATAAAATACTTTTTTTTTTTTTTAGCTGCCATTATCATGTGTTGACATACTTTCAACTGAAGTCTATATTTATCCCTATCTATTTTTGTTCGAGATTTCCACCCGGCTCTTTCACTGTCTACAGACTTTCTCTAATAAATATAATTCCACTGAGTGCCACTGGGAAAATGTAGTTAATAATTTACTGACTCTGTATCCCTCTGGGGCACTGGCATTCTCTCTCTGTCCCTCTCTCTCTCTCTGTCCCTCTCTCTCTCTCTCTCTGTCCCTCTCTCTCTCTCTCTGTCCCTCTCTCTCTCTCTCTCTATGTCCCTCTCTCTCTCTGTCCCTCTCTCTCTCTCTCTCTCTGTCCCTCTCTCTCTCTTACTCCTCTCCCTCCCGCTTTCTCTCTGACCCTTACTCGTGCTATCAGATTTTTGTAGAGTGTGGGACGATCTGACACAGTTCTGCCTGTGCATTTGAGATCTAGCACGACAATAAGGCGACATCTGAAATGGAAATAAATAACTAAATAATACCCAGAAAATGTATCGCGCTTTCCTTTCTGTTCTTTGATATGGCGTCCATCCTCAGGTCTCACACCAGATGAATTCAAAGAATCTCAACTGTTCCGGTTTTATTCTCAGACTTTCCATCTCCAGTTCCTCCCGGTTATTCATAGACTTTCCTCCTCCAGGTCTTTGTTTTCCTTTCTTTCTTGCTCTCTTTTCCTCTTACGTTTCTTAGATTCTGCCCCGACCCATCCAACTTCTCCTCTTCCACCTGTTTCAGTGGATTGCGCTTCCTTTTCACCTGGACCTCTTTGGGTCGTTTTCCTCTGTCCTCTTGATTTTCCACTTACATTTCCAATCTCTCTTTTCATGTTTCTCAGGATGGAAATTTGTCTTTCTGACATCCTTTTTCCCTTTACACTTCCTCAAGGGTCTCGTCTGTCTCCTTTGTTTTCACTTTTCAAGCTGTCTCTTTGTCCATAATCACTCAGTTTGGCGTTCTTCGTCAACATTAAGCTCCAGTATTCATCAAATCTAGATTTTAGTCGTCCCTGCCCCCAGACTCTGCCCCTGCATGCGCTTCATGCTCTGCAGGAAGTACAAAATGCGACTGCATGGTTGATCTACCAGCTTCCTACTTATTCCCATAGTACATCTCTGTTTAATTCCCCTCGCTGGCCCTCCAATCAACAGCAGATCCAGGACAAATAAAAATCAACCAAAAGAGTGAGAAAATTCAAGCCTGCTTGGCACAGATATGGAGAGAAGCAGAAAGGGTAAGAAAGGTGATGACCTGAGACTGAATAGGGTCTGCAGTGGCAGTAATTAGAGACAACTGAGTAGATGTGGTGGGCCAAAGGTTGTTATCTGCCACTAACTACTAGGATACTATCTGATACCCCTTCTTATGAATATTCTTTGTCTTTCATGATTCTGCTACCATCTTTCCTAAGCCCCCTATGTCTTCACCTTTATTCTATCAGTCCTACATATTTCAGCCCATCTTTCCCAGTTTTCACAATACGTCACTGGATCTTTGTCT
The DNA here is from genome assembly GCF_901001135.1 of Rhinatrema bivittatum. Classification (NCBI taxonomy): domain Eukaryota; kingdom Metazoa; phylum Chordata; class Amphibia; order Gymnophiona; family Rhinatrematidae; genus Rhinatrema; species Rhinatrema bivittatum. Next base: position 832,305,407 of record NC_042615.1, read on the forward strand.
GACTTTCCAAGTGTCAGCTAAAAACTCAGCTCTTCTCTACTACTTCCTCTCTCCATTATTGAGTGTTGTGTAGCTATGCAAATCTTGAGATTTTTTGGCCCAAAGCATCATCAGTACATGCAGTGAATAATAGCAAAGAAACTATTGAGCATATCAGGGGCCGAGTACAGGCAGCCATTCAGATTAAGGCTGCTAAAGGCATTGAGGCTTTCAAGTGACATCACAGATCATGAAATTAAAGTTTGGGCCAGAAGCAGACCAAGGTACCTTCAGCAGCTTCAGTTTGTGTTGCTGTGAAGCAATGGGTTATTAACTAAGGAAGCCAGGGCTGGAATCCCACTGCTGTTCCTTGTGACCCTTCATTGCCTCAGGTACAAGATTAGGTCTCTTGTGTGTCTATGGGGAAAATGCTTAGTAAATGAGCCCATAAGATTGTCACTTCTCTGGGATAAGGAAATATCTACAAGTACCTGAAGTGGTGGAATGTGAAGGTGAATAAATATTCTCAGTTTCTTCCCTCATCCCATCTCCCAAACACTTTCCAGCCTCCCAAAGACGTCTTGGTTTATGGGGTTGAACTCTCTAGGTCTTCCTTCCTTCCCTCTCCCTGTGGATTGCCTTTGAATAGTTCAAGACTCACTGAAGTAATAAATGTCCGGTGTTGGGGTTTCCATATCATGCTTTGACCTAAAGTTGCAGCCTCCCATATTTTGTGCCGAGATCATGGCTACTCATGTAGTGTTGATAATAATCATGCCTCAGCCCAGTGGGTTCCTCCTGGGCACTGGAAGGCACAAGAGAATTGGGACAGGGTTATAGAAACTTTCATCACCCGGTCACTGATTTAAATCTAGCTCGGGTTGGGAGTGAAGGGAACTCCTGACTCTCTGAAGGATGGTGAGATGAGTGGTGGGGCTGCCAGGCTGCTGTGATGGCTTGCTTGAATCTCAGCCTCTATTCTAACGTGGGATCCGTGAACTGAGCTTTTGGATGAGATTGAGATCTTTACAGTTAGGGGTGTGTGTGAGGGGTTAACATCCTGCCACTTGACTCCATGGAGGACGAGGTGATGCTATAGTTATTTTGAAAACGGAAAGCTCGAATGTCCTGCTTTCAACATTTTTTTTAAAAAGCTGAAAGACATGTGGTGGCCTGTGTGGAGAGTCCCTTCCCAGGGACAGGTGTCCATGTCACAGAAATCACTGGTCCTCTCGTTTGCAGTCTCCGCAGAGAGGCCAGAGACTGCAGTGGCATGGAGCCTCCCGCTCTAGAGCCTGGTTCAGGCACCTTGGCTGGGCTGGATGGGACTCTGTGTTGTTTCCAGCACTGTCCAGGAGCAAACAAATAGAAAGGAAGCTGAGAGGGTCCCAGCTCCCATCACCGGCTTTCAGCAAGACACTTGGGTCCAGATTGAAGAACAGCTTAACAAAATAAAAAAAAATGCCAGCAAATCAGTTTGCATAATTCTGAAAGTGTGCACCTTCTGCAAGGGACCAACATCTCAGAGCAAATTCCTGGAAGCAAATCCTTTCACCAAGACGTCCTGGGGTGCTACTCCCACCTCCAAGACTGCAGGTAGGGATTGAGAGAAAGTACCCCAGTAGAGTTTGCTTTCAGGACTGTTTTCGTGGGAATGTCTTGCATTATAGAAGTTGCAAGGAATTAAATAGCTGGGCAAAAGATAGAGAGTTTGGAAACTGCACCAGTGCACAGCTTTGCCACCTTCTTTTGCTCCATGGAAGGGCAGAAAAGGAAGACCATCCCCCAGGGTGTGCTCTTTGAGATTTACCAGATTGGCTGAGAGAAGGCAGCTGGTCCCTGGACCAAAGCTTTACTGGCTCTTGAAGCTAGAAGGAAGTGCACCAGCTTTTGTGACATCTTCAAGCCCTGATAATGCTCTCCTCTGTCTGGTTAGTATCGATAATGGAGCCCAATGCATTCTTGACCAGGCATGTTATAGGCTCAACTAGTTAACCAATCAGTTTGCAGGGTTTCCTCCTCCCTCTCTTCTGTGCTTGGTGTATTGACGCCTTCCACACTGACCCGCTTTCCAGTGCCTGACTCCGTATATCAGTGGCCAGGGAATGGATGTGAAAGAGAATACAGAAGGATTTACAGACAGCACAAAGCAAAGTGGGACCTGGGGCAGCACAGAGGAAGAGAGCAGGCTTAACATGCTACTGTATTCAAGAGCTGGCAAATAACCTTTCTGGCTGGCGGATATCACTGTGAGCAAAGCAGTGTAGCTAGAAGGATAGAAGGAAGGAAAGGCTCTAAGGGATGTAGGGGACATGCAAACATTGTACAAGTAATGTTAGCACCCAGAGCAGCAACAGCAGTAATGTTACTAACAGTATAGAGAACAACAGCAGCAGTAACATTACTAACAGCATAGAGAGCAACAACAGCAGTAATGTTACTAACAGCATAGACAGGAACAAAGGTTAAAAGTGTTCAACAGGCTTGGACTTTGTTTAAAAATACAATCCTAGAGGCACAGTCCATATGTATTCCACACATTAAGAAAGGTGGAAGGAAGGCAAAACGATTACCATCATGGTTAAAAGGTGAGGTGAAAGAGGCTATTTTAGCCAAAAAAACATCCTTCAAAAACTGGAAGAAGGATCCATCTGAAGAAAATAGGATAAACATAAGCATTGCCAAGTTAAGTGTAAAACATTGATAAGACAAGCGAAGAGAGAATTTGAAATGAAGTTGGCCATAGAGGCAAAAACTCATAATAAAAACTTTTTAAAATATATCCAAAGCAAAAAACCTGTGAGGGAGTCGGTTGGACCATTAGATGATAGAGGGGTTAAAGGGGCTCCTAAGGAAGATAAGGCCATTGCAGAAAGACTAAATGAATTCTTTGCTTTCATGTTTACTAATGAGGATCTTGGGGAGATACCAGTTCTGGAGATGGTTTTCAGGGGTGATGAGTCAGACGAACTGAACGAAATCACTGCGAACCTGGAAGATGTAGTAGGCCAGACTGACAAACTGAAGAGTGGCAAATCACCTGAACCAGATGGTATGCATCTTAGGGTACTGAAGGAACTAAAAAATGAAATTTCTGATCTATTAGTTAAAATTTGTAACCTATCATTAAAATCATCCATTGTTTATTTGATTGAAATTATTTACCGCAATATCTGCTTTATTGGTCTTGTCTCTCCAAGATTTCTTATAATAATATAGATGATTGAGTTACTGTTTAAGCCCAAGTTTGGGAAGTTTAACTTGGAATTATATTGCTTTTTGAGATGTTGCAGTAACATTGTCTTAATGTAAAATTTGTTGAAATTCAATAAAAAAAAAATAAAAAAATCATCCTGTTACGGCTATGGCTGCTGTGCAACCGCCTCACCACCAGGGGTCCCTCTAGAGCTTGCTCTCCTGACAGGCCCAGTCTATCTCCCTTCTCCTCTCTATGTTCTGGGCTTTCCCTTATAGCCCTGCCTGACAGTTCCCTCAGTGCTTCGGCATCGAGCTCGCCTGGGCTCCCTGCTCTAGCCTTCCTTGCTTGCTGTGCGTGTGGTCCTTTGACCTTGCTTTGCCTAGCCTTGCCTTGGGCCTTCGGGCCTTCTGTCTTGCCTTGCCTTGCGTGGCCTTCGGGCCTTCTACCTTGTCTTGCCTTGCCTTGCCTTGCGTGGCCTTCGGGCCTTCTGTCTTGCCTTGCCTTGTGCGGCCTTCGGGCCTTCTACCTTGTCTTGCCTTGCCTTGCCTTGCCTTGCGCGGCCTTCGGGCCTTCTACCTTGTCTTGTCTTGCCTTGCCTTGCATGGCCTTCGGGCCTTCTACCTTGTCTTGCCTTGCCTTGCCTTGCGTGGCCTTCTACCTTGTCTTGCCTTGCCTTGCCTTGCGTGGCCTTCGGGCCTTCTACCTTGTCTTGCCTTGCCTTGCCTTGCGTGGCCTTCGGGCCTTCTACCTTGTCTTGCCTTGCCTTGCCTTGCGTGGCCTTCGGGCCTTCTACCTTGTCTTGCCTTGCCTTGCCTTGCGCGGCCTTCGGGCCTTCTGTCTTGCCTTGCCTTGCCTTGCGCGGCCTTCGGGCCTTCTGTCTTGTCTTGCCTTGCCTTGCCTTGCCTTGCGCGGCCTTCGGGCCTTCTACCTTGTGCTGTGTATGGTCTTCGGACCTTCTGCCCTGCCCTGCCTTGCTTACTGTGCGTGCAGTCCTACGGGCCCTCTGCTCTACTGTCTGTGTGTGTCTGGCCTACGGGCTCTCTGCCCTGCTTACTGTGTGTGGCCTACGGGCCTTCTGTGTGGGTGTGGCCTACGGGCCTTCTGACCTGCCTTGCCCCGCTTACGGTGTGTGGCCTACGGGCCTTCTGTGTGTGTGTGGCCTACGGGCCTTCTGACCTGCCTTGCCCCGCTTACGGTGTGTGGCCTACGGGCCTTCTGACCTGCCTTGCCCCGCTTACGGTGTGTGGCCTACGGGCCTTCTGACCTGCCTTGCCCCGCTTACGGTGTGTGGCCTACGGGCCTTCTGACCTGCCTTGCCCCGCTTACGGTGTCTGGCCTACGGGCCTTCTGTGTGTGTGTGGCCTACGGGCCTTCTGACCTGCCTTGCTCTGCCACCTGCCCTGACCCAGCCTGAACCTAGACACTGCTATCTGCTGCCTGCCCTGATCCAGCCTGAACCTAGACACTGCTATCTGCCGCCTGCCCTGACCCAGCCTGAACCTAGACACTGCTATCTGCCTCCTGCCCTGACCCAGCCTGGACCCAGACCCTGCTAACTGCCGCCTGCCCTGACCCAGCCTAGACCCAGACACTGCTACTTGCTGTCTGCCCTGACCCAGCCGGGACCCAGACACGGTTTCCATCCATCCCTGTCTCTCTCCACCTGGAGCCACCCTTTTGGGTGGTGTTCACTACCCCTGAACTCAGCCCAAGCGTAACACATCCATTGTACCTAAAGACTGGAGGGTGGCCAATGTAACCCCAATATTTAAAAAAGGCTCCAGGGGTGAATCGGGTAACTATAGACCAGTGAGCCTGATTTCAGTGCTGGGAAAATAGTGGAAACTATTCTCAAGATCAAATCATAGAGCATATAGAAAGACATGATTTAATGGAACACAGTCAACATGGATTTACCCAAGGGAAGTCTTGCCTCACAAATCTGCTTCACTTTTTTGAAGGAGTTAATAAACATGTGGATAAAGGTGAACCGGTAGATATAGTATACCTGGATTTTCAGAAGGCGTTTGACAAAGTTCCTCATGAGAGGCTTCTAGGAAAAGTAAAAAGTCATGGGATAGGTGGTGATGTCCTTTCGTGGATTGCAAACTGGCTAAAAGACAGGAAACAGAGAGTAGGATTGAATGGGCAATTTTCTCAGTGGAAGGGAGTGGACAGTGGAGTGCCTCAGGGATCTGTATTGGGATCCTTACTTTTCAATATATTTATAAATGATCTGGAAAGAAATATGACGAGTGAGATAATCAGATTTTCAGATGACACAAAATTGTTCAGAGTAGTTAAATCACAAGCAGATTGTGATAAATTGCAGGAAGACCTTGTGAGACTGGAAAATTGGGCATCCAAATGGCAGATGAAATTTAATGTGGGTAAGTGCAAGGTGATGCATATAGGGAAAAATAACCCATGCTATAAGTACACAATGTTGGGTTCCATATTAGGTGCTACAACCCAAGAAAGAGATCTAGGTGTCATAGTGGATAACACATTGAAATCGTCGGCTCAGTGTGCTACGGCAGTCAAAAAAGCAAACAGAATGTTGGGAATTATTAGAAAGGGAATGGTGAATAAAACAGAAAATGTCATAATGCCTCTGTATCGCTCCATGGTGAGACCACTCCTTGAATACTGTGTACAATTCTGGTCGCCGCATCTCAAAAAAGATATAATTGCGATGGAGAAAGTACAGAGAAGGGCTACCAAAATGATAAGGGGAATGGATCAGCTCCCCTATGAGGAAAGATTAAAGAGGTTAGGACTTTTCAGCTTGGAGAAGCGACGACTGAGGGGGGGATATGATAGAGACGTTTAAAATCATGAGAGGTCTAGAACGGGTAGATGTGAATCGGTTATTTACTCTTTCGAATAGTAGAAAGACTAGGGGGCACTCCATGAAGTTAGCATGGGGCACATTTAAAACTAATCAGAGAAAGTTCTTTTTTACTCAACGCACAATTAAACTCTGGAATTTGTTGCCAGAGGATGTGGTTAGTGCAGTTAGTATAGCTGGGTTTAAAAAAGGAATGGATAAGTTCTTGGAGGAGAAGTCCATTACCTGCTATTAAGTTCACAGAGAATAGCCACTGCCATTAGCAATGGTAACATGGAATAGACTTAGTTTTTGGGTACTTGCCAGGTTCTTATGGCCTGGATTGGCCACTGTTGGAAACAGGATGCTGGGCTTGATGGACCCTTGGTCTGACCCAGTATAGCATTTTCTTATGTTCTTAAGTCATGGGATAGGAGGGCGATGTCCTTTCGTGGATTACAAACTGGTTAAAAGACAAGAAACAGAGAGTAGGATTAAATGGTCAATTTTCTCAGTGGAAAAGGGTAAACAGTGGAGTGCCTCAGGGATCAGTACTTGGACCAGTGCTTTTCAATATATATATATAAATGATCTGGAAAGGAATATGACGAGTGAGGTTATCAAATTTGCGGATGATACAAAATTATTCAGAGTAGTTAAATCAAAAGCGGATTGTAATACATTACAGGATGAACTTGCAAGACTAGAAGATTGGACATCCAAATGGCAGATGAAATTTAATGTGGACAAGTGCAAGGTGTTGCATATAGGGAAAATAACCCTTGCGTATTTACACGATGTTAGGTTCCATATTAGGAACTACCACCTAGGAAAAAGATCTAGGCATCATAGTGGATAATACTTTAAAATAATTGGCTCAGTGTGCTGCGGCAGTCAAAAAGCAAACAGAATGTTAGGAATTATTAGGAAGGGAATGGTTAATAAAACGGAAAATGTCATAATGCCTCTATATCGCTCCATGGTGAGACCGCATATTGAATACTGTGTACAATTCTGGTCGCCGCATCTCAAAAAATATATAGTTGCTATGGAGAAGGTACAGAGAAGGGCAACCACAATGATAAAGAGGATGGAACAGCTCCCCTATGAGAAAAGGCTGAAGAGGTTAGGGCTGTTCAGCTTGGAGAAGAGATGGCTGAGGGGGGATATGATAGAGGTCTTTAAAATCATGAGAAGTCTTGAACGAGTAGATGTGAATTGGTTATTTACACTTTCGAATAATAGAAGGACTAGGGGGCATTCCATGAAGTTAGCAAGTAACACATTTAAGACTAATCGGAGAAAATTCTTTTTCACTCAGCGCACAATAAAGCTCTGGAATTTGTTGCCAGAGGATGTGGTTAGTGCAGTTAGTGTAGATGGGTTCAATAAAGGTTTGGATAAGTTCTTAGAGGAGAAGTCCATTAATGGCTATTAATCAAGTTTACTTAGGGAATAGCCACTGCTATTAATTGCATTAGTAGCATGGGATCTTCTTAGTGTTTGGGTAATTGCCAGGTTCTTGTGGCCTGGTTGACCTCTGATGGAAACAGGATGCTGGGCTTGATGTGACACCTTGGTCTGACCCAGCATGGCAATTTCTTATGTCTTATGTTCTAACAGCAACGTAACATTACTAACAGCATAGAGAGCAACAGCTGCAGTAACATTACTAAACAGCATAGAAAGTAACAGCAGCAGTAACATTACTAACAATGGAAAGCAAGAGCAGTGTAACATTACTAACAGCATAGAGAGCAACAGCAGTAGTAACATACTAACAGGATAGATAGCAGCAGCAGCAGCAGTATCATTACTAACAGCATAGAAAGTAACACAGCAGTAACGTTACGAACAATAGAAAGCAAGAGAAGTGTAAAATTACTAACAGAGTAGAGAGCAACAACAACATAACATTACTAACATTATAAAACAAGAGCAGTGTAAACATTACTAACAGCATAGAGAGCAACAGCAGCAGTAACATTACTAACAGCATAGAAAGTAACAGCAGCATAACATTACTAACAATAGAAAACAAGAGCAGTGTAACATTACTAACAGCATAGAGAGCAATAGCAGCAGTAGTAACATTACTAACAGCATAGACAGCAACAGCAGCAGTAACATTACTGACAGCATAGAGAGGCAATAGCAGCAGTAACATTACTAACAGCATAGAGAGCAATAGCAGCAGTAACATTACTAACAGCATAGAAAGTAACAGCAGCATAACATTACTAACAATAGAAAACAAGAGCAGTGTAACATTACTAAAAGCATAGAGAGCAATAGCAGCAGTAACATTGCTAACAGCATAGACAGCACAGCAGCAGTAACATTACTAACAGCATTGAGAGCAACAGCAGCAGTAGCATTACTAACAGCATAGAAAGTAACAGCAGCAGTAACATTACTACAATAGAAAGCAAGAGCAGTGTAACATTACTAACAGCATAGAGAGCAACAGCAACATAACATTATTAAACAGCATAGAGAGTAATAGCAACAGTAACATTACTAAGCATAGAGAGCAACAGCAGCAGTAACATTACTAACAATAGAAAGCAAGAGCAGTGTAACATTACTAACAGCATAGAAAGCAACAGCAGCAGTAACATTACTAACAGCATTGAGAGCAACAGCAGCAGTAACATTACTAACAGCATCGATAATAATAGCAGCAGTACATTACTAACAATAGAAAGCAAGAGCAGTGTAACATTACTAACAGCATAGAAAGCAACAGCAGCAGTAACATTACTAACAATAGAAAGCAAGAGCAGTGTAAACATTACTAACAAGCATAGAAAGCAACAGCAGCAGTAACATTACTAACAGCATTGAGAGCAACAGCAGCAGTAAACATTACTAACAGCATCGAGAATAATAGCAAGCAGTAACATTACTAACATCATAGAAAGTAACAGAGCAGCAGCAACATTATTTATTTATTTATTTATTTAGATATTTTATATCCCACTAGCGGTACCCGGCCACGCGTTGCAGTGGCAGAGTCAGGTTCTTTTCCCCCCCCTCCCCCTTCCCCTTGGTCATACACCTCAGTCACATATCGTCCTCCCCCTTGGTCACTCAACCCCCCTTTCCTCCCCTGTCCCCACTCCAACTCTTCCCCTCACACTCACCCCTCCCCCTTTGGTCACTAACCCCCCCTTCACTCCCTGTCCCCACTCCAACTCTCACCCTCACAGTCACCTCTCCCCTCTGTGTCTCTCCCCTGACACTCACCGCCCCCTTCATTCTCCCTCCCTCATTGTCACCTCTCCCGCCTACTCCCTATCCTTTCGTCAGTGACACCGCACCCTCTCTGAATCTCCTTCCCTGACTCTGATCCCCTCCCGCTCGCAATGCCCTCCAGCTGATCCCCCCATCCCTCTCCCTCTTGTGCGGTTCTGCGTGGCCCGCTCCCGAAGACGCGAGGTCAGCGAGGATCCCTCCCTGTCGTGCACGTGAGCCGTACCAGATCACCACCGCAGCTCCTCCCAGGTGTCGAAGTTCTGCCGGCCGACACCACCACGCCCCGATATTGCGCCGGTCCGCCGCTGCTCCTCCCAGCGCCGTGTTGGGCCCGCTGTGCCCGACGTGCGCTCCCGCCCGTGCATGCGCAGTACAGCAGCTTCATTTCCCAAGGTAGATAGCGTGTATTTATTTATTTATTTAAAAATGTTATAAACCGCCTTTACAATTCAAAAGAATTAATCAAAACGGTTTACAACCAAACATACATAATGAATAAACTTAAAAAATAAACAAATTAACATTAACATTAAAATAATAGTACAATAAACATTCATGCCCTACGACTTTAAACAGTAAAATTGGATTGAATGTAAAGTATTATTTCTTATGGATATTATCTATTGAAGGTAGATAGTGACAATGTGGGAGATAAGTGAGTGTTAATTTTATGAATTAGAGAATAAACTATAGGCTTTCTGAAATAAATAGGTTTTTAGTGATTTTTTAAACTGTTGTGTAGAAGGAGTATTGCATGTCTGTCCAACAGATGTTGCTGTTTTCCCCACACACATGTAAAAACATGTTTTTATCTGTAACCGTTTGACATGTATGTAATCTAGACAGAGAAGAACCTTGCCGAAAGTGAAAGCAAGGTTGTGTCCAAATTTGAAAGCAATTGGTGCAGTAGTTTCTGAGATTATCGATTACGTCCAAACTATTTTACATTTTTATTTATATAGATTGTTCCATGTAAAGATCACAATGGTTTTCAAAAATAACATTTATAGCTATATAATCAACATTCATGGTCCATTACATATTAACTAAAGATCTAGGACAGAGCTATACAACATATAATAATAACACAGCAAATTTTACAGAATAGCCAGTGTGTTGCTTTGGGGTTCTTACATTCACTCGTTAAATTTATACCCCATGCTTCAATTGAATTCTTTTGCCTTTCTTATTATTGTTGTTCTCTGCATTCTGATTATTTTATGTTAGGTTGTATGCATTTTTGAACAGCCATGTTTTTAGCTCACATTTAAATCTCTTTCTATCTGGTATCAAATGTAACATTTCAGGTAGAGAGTTCCAAAGTTTTGGGCCTGTGATGGAGAACACACAGTCCTCTTACTTACAACAGATGTGTGCTCCTTATTGTGGGAACAGTTAGTCCTTTTATTGAGATCTTAATGTTCACTGAGGTGTGTGTTTGTAATGTCACACCAATCATACTGGTGTCACACTGGAGTGAATGATTCTGAATATCACTTTAAATAGATTCATGATTATACTGGCAGCCAGTGCAGAGAAATCAGCGAGGGTGTAATGTGATCAAATTTCCTAGTTCCTAGCAGAGATCTTGCAGCTTCATTATATAATAATTGTAATGGTTTTAGGGTATTTGTGGGAAAACTGAGTAATAAAGAGTTACAATGTGTTAGGTTTGAGAAGATTAGAGTATGCAATACTGTGTGGATGTCCCTAAAGGTTAATAGAGAGTGACAGCAGCAGTAACATTATTAAGAACATAAAGAGGAACAATAGCAGTAACATTAACAGCATAGAGAGCAACAGTAGCAGTAACATTATTAAGAGCACAGAGAGCGACAACAGTAGTAATGTTACTAACAGCGCAGAGAGCAACAATAGCAGTAACATTAACAGCATGAAGAGCAACAGCAGCAGCAACATTATTAGCATAGAGAGTAACAGCAGCAATAACATTAATAACAGCATAGAGAGGAACAGGAGCAGTAAGATTATTAACGGCATAGAGAGCAACAGCAGCAGCAACATTATTAGCATAGAGAGCAGTAGCAGCAGTAACAAAATTAACAGCATAGAAATCAACAGCACCAGCAACATTACTAAATATACAGAGTAACAGCAGTAGTTATTATTAACAGCATAGAGAGGAACAGCAGCAGTGATATTACTAACAGCATAGAGAGCAACAACAAGCAATAACATTTTTAACAGCATAGAAAGCAACAACAAGAGTAAAAGTACTAACATCATAGAGAGAACAGCAGCAGTAACATTACTAACAGCAGAGAGTATCTGCAGTAGCAACATTAACAGCATAGAGAACAACAGCAATAGTAACATTTCTAAAAGCATAGAGAGTAACAGCAGCAGTAACATTAACAGCATAGACAGCAACAGTAACAGTGGCAATAATATAGAGAGCAACAGCAAAGGGAGCAACAGTAGCAGTAACATTATTAAGAGCATAGAGAGCGACAGTAGTAATTGTACTAACAGCACAGAGAGCAACAGCAGCAGTAACATTAACAGCATGAAGAGCAACAGCAACAGTAACATTATTAGCATAGAGAGTAACAGCAGCAATAACATTAATAACAGCATAGAGAGGAACAGCAGCAGTGATATTACTAACAGCATAGAGAGCAACAGCAGCAATAACATTATTAACAGCATAGAAAGCAACAACAAGAGTAAAAGTACTAACATCATAGAGAGCAACAGCAGCAGCAACATTACTAAGCAGAGAGCATCTGCAGCAGCAACATTAACAGCATAGAGAGCAACAGCAATAGTATCATTTCTAAAAGCATAGAGAGTAACAGCAGCAGTAACATTAACAGCATAGACAGCAACAGTAACAGTGGCAATAATATTGAGAGCAACAGCATAGAGAGCAACAGCAGCTGTAACATTACTAACAAAAAGAGAGCAACAGCAATAGTAACATTACTGATAGCATAGATAGAAACAGCAGCAGTAACATTAACAGCATAGAGGGCAACAGTAACAGTAACATTGCCAATACCATAGAGAGTAACAGCATAGAAACATAGAAATGATGGCAGAAGAAGACCAAATGGCCCATCCAGTCTGCCCAGCAAGCTTTCACCCTTATTTTTTCTCATACTTATCTGTTGCTCTTGGCCCTTGAGAGCAGTGCTGGAGCTGCATCTAAGTGATCAAGCTTAATTGGTTAGGGGTAGTAACCGCTGCAATAAGCAAGCTACTCCCACGCTTATTTGTTTACCGAGCCTGTGCAATTCAGTTCTTGTTGGTTGTTGCTGAATATAAATCCTCTTTTCTTCATCCCCCCTGCCGTTGAAGCAATGAGCTGCGCTGGATATGTATTCCAAGTGAAGTATCAGGCTTATTTGCAACAAACAAGCTACTCCCCCGCTTTTTTGTGAATGCAAATCCTTTTTTCCACATTTCCTCTTGCCGTTGAAGCATAGAGCAATGTTGGAGTCGCATTAACCGTGTGTATGTTATTGAATAAGTGTTAATCACCAGGTAGTAGCTGTTATTCCCACAAGCCACTCTCATGCCTCTTCTCTTCATTCACATCTTCTAGACTTTATGGATCCACAGGGGTAGATTTTAAAAAAGCGCGCCTTCGCGTACTTTTGTTGGCGCATCAGGCGCAAACAAAAGTACGCTGGATTTTAGTAGATACGCGCGTAGCCGCTAAAATCCTGGATCGGCGCGCGCAAGGCTGCCGATTTCGTGTAGCCGGTGCGCGCCGAGCCGCGCAGCCTGCGCCGTTCCCTCCAAGGCCGCTCCGAAATCGGAGCGGCCTCGGAGGGAACTCGCTTTCGCCCTCCCCTCACCTTCCCCTCCCTTCCTCTATCTAACCCACCCCCCGGCCCTATCTAGACCCCCCCCCCCTACCTTTGTCGAGGGATTTACGCCTCCCGGAGGGAGAAGTAAACCCGCGCGCCAGCGGGCCGCTAGCGCGCCGAGATGCGACCTGGGGGTGGTTCCGGAGGGCGCGGACACGCCCCGGACCGCCCCGGGCCGAAACCACGCCCCGGGCCCATCCCCGAAACGCCACGTCCCGCCCCCAAAAAGCCGTGCCGCTCCAACACGCCCCCCGACACGCCACCCTCAAAAAACCCCGGGACTTACGCGAGTCCCGGGGCTCTGCGCGCGCCGGTAGGCCTATGGAACATAGGCGCACCGGCGCGCAAGGCCCTGCTCACGTAAATCCGGGCGGATTTACGCGAGCAGGGCTCTTAAAATCCGCCCCACAGTGATTATCCCAACCTTTGAAATCCTTCACAGTTTTGGTCTTCCACTTCCTCCGGAAGGGCATTCCAGGCATCCAGCACTCTCTCCATGAAGAAATACTTCCTGATATTGGTTCTGAGTCTTCTTCTCTGTAGTTTTAAATTGTGACCGCTGGTTCTGCTGATAGAGAGCAACAGCAGCAGTAACATTAATAACAGCTTAGAAAGCAACAGCAGCAACAGTAACATTACTAACAGGATAGAAAGCAACAATATAGTAACATTATTAACAGTATAGAGCGTAAAAGCATTAGTAATGTTACTAAGATCACAGAGAGTGACACCAGCAGTAACATTACTAACAGCATAGAGATCGACAGCAGCAGTAACATTACTAATAGCACAGAGAGTGACAGCAGCAGTAACCTTACTAACAGCCTAGAGAGAAACAGCAACATTAACATTATTAACAGCATAGAAGGCAACAGCAGCATTAACATTATTAACAGTATAGAGAGTAACAGCAGCAATAACATTACTAACAGCATAAAGTAACATCAGCAGTAACATTGCTAATAGTATAGAGAGTAACTGCACCAGTAACATTAACAGCATAGAGAGCAACAGTAACATTACTAACAGCATCAAGAGTATCAGCAGCAGAAAATTAATACCACAGAGAACAACAGCAGCAGCAACTTTACTAACAGCATAGAGAGTAACAGCAGCAGTATTGTTATTAACAACATAGAGGGCAACCGCAGTAGTAATGTTACTAACAGCATAGAGAGTAACAGCCGCTGTAAATTTATTAATAGCATAAACAGTAATAACATTATTCAGAGTGTAGAGAGTAACAGCAACAGTAACATTATCAGCTCAAAGCATTCAATAACACTGTTAATAACACAGAGAGTAACAACAGCAATAAGATTATTAGTAATACAGGGAGTAAGAACTTTAGTAACATTATGAACAGCACCAAGACTAACAACAGCAATAGCAATATTAACAGTGCAGAGAGTAACAGCAACAGTAATATTAACATTGCCAAGAGTAACAATAACATTATTAACAGCACTGTGAGCAAGAGCAGCAGGAACATTATTAAAAGTGTGAAAGTAACAGAAGTAACATTAACAGTACAGAGGTAACAGTAGCAGTAATATTATTAATGTTGAGAATAACAGCAACAGTAACATTACCAGTACCCAGTATAAACAACAGTAATATGCCCTCACTTGTCTGCCCTCTACCATCTCCTCTTTCAGCTCCCCTTTGCCCTACTGTCCTTCCCTTTATGCCACAGAAATAGCAGGCATAAGTCTCTGAGAAAACCTTTTCCTGGAGCAATTTTCAAAGTAAAACTAGACATGTACCTGGCAGAAAACACCTGCAGAGTTTGGAGCAATGCATGCAGTTTGAATATTGAGTTGTTCTGCAGGTAATTGCATGCACACAAATTTACGCTTTGTAAAACATAGTGTAACATGATGCATTCTGGGGGCTAATATCAAATCTTCCCACGTTAGAGAAAATTCAGTGGGGACCTTTGCTTTGATTATTGCCTAGGGAATACGTACTCTCACAGAAATTTGCACCTGCTTTGTCTGTAATACAATATGAGTTGTTTCTTCCTCTGACCTCAGCTGGCTCCAGGAATGCCTTTAAACACAGTGGATAAAACAGCATGCCTTGTTTATCAATGTGTAAATTTTACCCACATGGAGTGTGCGTAATGTTCAAACAGTTGAATGGCAACCTCTGAATAGCTAAATTCAAAACAGAAAAAATATATATTCACGTGGGGTACCTATTCATAAAAATGGCCACCAACACTTACTCAGTCTTCCTGGTGGTGCCACAATATGATCATCATTGTGACCCTCCACATGTGCATAAAGTCCCCAAACTTTGTATGTTTTCGCAATTAAAATATATAACTTGCAGTGCGTGACTTGACACAGACCACATTTCAAGCCTCGCCTTCCTCAGGGACATGAAAACGTCTGAATTGGGTGGGATGGAGGTGACGTCTTTAGTTCTTGGGGCAGCCAGCGATAGTCTTCCCAGGG